>NC_051154.1:298911256-299063090 GCF_013339745.2 Dermacentor silvarum
TGGAACGAAATCAACACGGTGCGAGCAGAGCTTTGCGAGCGAGCTCCAGCGAAGTTTAACGACTGGATTCTGCCGCTACACGCGAGTCTGCGATACCAGGAACAGCAAAAGATTTTTGCAAATCTTCCAGCAGGTTGGTTTGTTCATTGGTCGGACAGATTATTGGTTGGCGGTACAAATCTATTTGCCCTATTTTACTTGCTTTTATTCAGTTTAACATTCACTGCAAATCTGACATCGCTTTTTTTGGAAGCTGTGAAGATTTAACACTCTTCCCACTGCCGATGACATTAAACTTTTATCAAATACTACATGTTTTTACTGCAATGTGCCTGACTTTATATACATATGTTTAGTTTGCTTTATTTGCTGTTTATTGTTTGCACTGAACGCAGCCTAAACATCAGCGCCAGATATACTAGCACTCTGCGCTCATCTCTTCTTGCAAAATGGCTTGTCAAATTTCGCAGTGGTAGTGTTTTGCAGCAAATTTGGTTTGATACAGTAGAATTCCGTTAAGTCCACTCCGGTTAATTAAATTTTTTGGTTAACTCAATCCAGACTGAAGTCCCAGCCGGCATCCATACTATGCCGGCATCCAGCTATGGACCAAACGTTTTGGTATTTCGATCCTAAAATTGGCTTTCACTGGGTAATTCAAACTTGGCTGGTCACCATCCACACACATGACCCCAATGATGACGTCAGTAATGAATCCAATATTGCAGTGTCTGTCCTGACCACACTTTGGGCACAGTGAATGCATGAGATGCATGCCATTTCCGGTCAAAAACGCCTATTTTAGGCCTGCTCATGTAGATGTTCAGCCGAAAACGAAAGCTCACGGTGAATTATTACAGCACTGACCAGATTTAATCGCACACCTTTTTGTCCAAAAAATTTGGCCTAAGGTTGCCTCCATGGTGCAATCTCATATGAAACACAAGACCAAAACCGAATTCACAGGATTCGCAGATGCCTACTGTCAGACCCAGCCTAGCCAGCGTCATCACCATTGCAATCACAAGATGGCGACCTATAATCTCAACAAAACAAGTTCTGACATAGCATGACGATGATGACGATTCATCAGTATGATTACGTGAACACATTCAAACGATGAGTTATTTTACATGTCGATATCAGCAACAAGTTGCGTCACATATTCATCGCTTTTGGAGAACACATGCGTCGCAGGATGAACTATCAAGGTGGTTAGTCTGGGTGTGGGCCACATTATTTGCGATTTGTGCAGTCATTTGATAAATGTAGAATATTAAACACAACATGGACCTAACGGAGAGCACATTGTAGTTCTTCAAAGACAGTGATAAGGTGCTCCGAGAGTAAAGATGATAGACTTTACCATAAACAGAAACATGCAACATTTTTTGCTAAAACATGAGGTGCAGATTCGATTCCTTCTTCATGCAAGAGCTCTTTCATTTCTATGTTAGCTTTCTACTTTGAACCCATAAAATGTGGGTGAGCGTTCAATTCAGGGACATGTAAAAATCAAACAAATACGGCCAGGTGAATCAGTGGTGTGTTTCAAAGTTCTTTCTGCCTCTTGTTTAAGGTATATCGCCACCCAAGATATTTTTTCCCAAAAACGTGAATTTTATTTTACGTAATTGTGGTGCGGAAAAAATTAGTCTCTATCTAGCTCTGTTCAAAAGTTAGCTCCTTTTGTAAAACTGCCCGCACAGTGCCCGGAAACCGAAACCGACATTTTCTGAAAACGAAAGTTAAATTCAGATCTTTAAAACAAACGTATGGTTGCGCTTAAATGCACAAGATACTTTTACATTAGTTTATAATGAACTATATTAAAGAATAATAAAATTGAGCAAGGGTGATCGATACCGTTTTTTTATTCAAATTGCAGCAATTGCCACATGGTGGCACATGACGTGGCATCGTGTTATTCACACTGTTCTCGTGTGTGGTCTGCCATTGTGAAAGCTATGTTCTCGTCACTCTAAATGTCCTAATATTAAAATCTATATGATAAGTAATACACCACAGTAGCTTGCCTCAGCCGGGACCGAACACGTGTGAAGAAGGCCAACACTTTAAAAAAGTTTACACCCTTTGGGTTGTATCTTGTCCCCAAACAATAATCGTCCTCTGCCTTGCTTGCGTGCCCTCTCTTGAAAACTCAGCGCTCGATACTTTCCTGCCGAGAATGCTGTGTCACGCTGATAACGCGCAAGCCTTTCGTGACTAGAAAGTACCGGACTCGCAGCGTTAAAAGAAATGCGGATAAGACAGATGACGGTTACTGTTTACGACTCAAAGGGTGTAAACTTTATTTAAGTTGAAGTGTCAGTCGACAGTTGACAAAAAAGAAGCCCCCCCCCCCCCCGCTAAAAAAACGATGAGCTGCAAAGCCATGTAAACGGAATACGTGGCAGCGAAGGAGGGACTCACATATGAGCCTGGTGGCTTTTAGCCTCCCGCAACCTTCCATTGCTTGTATATTAAATGTTTGGAAAACTTTATTATTCGTTTCTCGAAACCTCATTTTCCGTTGTTTATAATTGTTTGTTGCGCAAAAGCTCGTTACCTTTAAATAAACCAATACTTTTCAGTAAAGCTTTCCATGTTCTTTCGTAAACATGATGCGATGCACTGAACCTAAGAACAAAGAATAACTTTTGAGGTTATAGGATTTCAATTCAAATGCAACTACTGAACTACACATTTTTTTGTTTTTCGCATATAACACACTTAATACTGATGACAGCGCAAAGATCATAGTTCATTGCCAGCCGACATATACACATACATTGCTTCCAAGCCATTTTGTTTTCGTCTGGTAGGATCGGTACTATGACTGCTGGCGTAATTTCGTAATTTTCATAATTAAATTGTATAGTTTTATTTGTACTTAACGCACCGAAGGGTCTTTTTAAGCAGCCCATCTGAAGGAACACACAAAACAATCAGTCTAGGGTCAAAATCTAAAGAGATTTCCAAAATGGTGGCAAAATACCTTAACGCGACTCGCCGGGTTATCAATAATTAAATTATGTCTTCATCGAACAGTTGTAAAATTACCTTTAAAATCCTATGCGACGTATAACGATGTACTACGCGTACATCGAACTCCTGTTCACGACAAGACTCGGTATATCGAACGCTGTGCCACACAGCGCCCCTGCAAGTACATTAAGGCGCATGCACACTAGCGGCAAAACGCGCGCCGCGCAAGCAGCCGCAAAGCAGGTTTTTCTTGCCTCGGGAAGGATCGGTCCCTGGACCGATTTTTCGCGGTTTTCCCCGTGCCGCGGATAAAGGAGACCAATGTGAGCAGCCGCTTCAGTGACGTGCGCGCGGAAACATGGTTCATGCGGAGCCGCCTGACCTCTCGATTCGTATTCGCATCCGGTGTCAGCCGGAGACTCGTTTCGCACCACCGTGTGCTTGCGTTAGCTCTCGGACCGGAGCAGACGGAGAGTTCGAGAAGAGCCGAAGTCTATGCTGTCACGTGACTGCCTAAGCGGCGCGCCGCAACTTGATTGGCCGGCCTGCCGCAGCTGCGTTATAGTGGCTAGCTGCGTATCATCGGCGGCGGCGCGCCGCCCGCGTTCTTCCGCTAGTGTGTACGCAGCTTTATAATGGCGACGCGATCACTTCTTGCCTCATCGGAAATATTTAATGCCGATAAATTAAAACGCACTGTTTTGGCAGATGCTGTCAAACAAATGATGGAATCAGATGGGCAATACATTCCATGGAGTAAAAATGAGAAGGGCGCTCTCAGTTTTGCTCGCTGCGTATATTGATGGCTCGTGCAAACTGCTGCTGTTCGTAATCGGCAGAAGCACATTTCCGCTCAACCTCAAGAACGCAAAAAGTCGCTCGGTTGAATACACATTCTGCAAGGAAGCGTGGATGGCATCTCCTTCGAGTTAATATATTCGGGATCGGGTGTTATTTTCCTATGAATCACTCCTGCGCTTATCGCGAATAAAGACTGATTGATTGTTTGATTCATTAGTTTCATACACAATAAGTATAAAGCGAACGTAGCCGACGCCACTCCAAACGTAGATTCTACTGCAATGGAACAGCGTTGCTACCTGTCACAGCTATGGCGAATACACGGTGATTAGCATGCCAGCAAAGCTCTTTCACTTCCTAGAAACCAAGTCAGAATGCCATCTTTCATCACATTTTCTGCACTCTTCCTGCTGTAGACGTGCGCAAGGTGATCCTGTCCACCAGCCTTGCAGAGTCAACCATCAACGTCGACGACGTGGTGTACGTTGTAGACACTGGTCATCACCGAGATCAGCGCTTCAACCCGTCCGCGGGTGTGAGCCTTCTCGGTACGTTCCCCACGTCGACGGCCAGTGTCCAGCAGGGAGCGGGTCGCGTGGGTCGTGTGCAACCTGGAGAGTCGCACCACCTGTTCACGCAAGATGAGTTCCTCTCCTGGGACCAGTTCAAGCGCCCCGAAATACAGACCACCGACCTAACAACGGTGGTGCTCGACTGTAAAGTAAGTGCAGCTTCACTTACTTGTTTGCAGTTAGAACACTTCATCATTAGTTCCACTGCTACATTGGTAAAGACAGGCCGGTGAACATTACTAGAAAAATATAGGATGAGAAAATGCACATGGCGGGCACAACTAGCCTTATATACAACATGTTATCAAAATTCACAGGGTATCTTATGTTATCCTTAAGACGACTTGAAGCCGAAAGCCCAAGTGCCGATGCATTAAGGACGGACGCATGGAGTACGGTGGGGGGAATCTAGTCGCCTAAACTCGCTTTCAGTCGCACATACAGCGTACGGCACGCGGCGACGGAACGAACTTATGTGTTCTGCTTTTCAACAATTTAACGAAACCACCAAATTTTAAAAAGTTAAAATATAAATAAAAATAACCAACAGATTCACTGGTCTTCCATCTTCACATAGCGAAGGGCTCCGAATTTCCTCTCATATTTTGCCAAAGCGCCAAGCGAGCTGGTTATCAGTGTTTTGAGTGGTGCGCCATTTCAGCGAGTGAGAGGTGTTTTTGTCGCTTTCGGTGTCCGAAACGCCTATTTCTCTAGGTATTCAAACGCGTCCGTTTGTGTTTCAAGTGTAATATTTTGCACGGACGTTGTTCGTATACCCACGCCTTCTTTAAATAGGCCATTTCTACGTCCCGAAGTTTTGATGGAGTTGGTCTCTAAATGAAATGTCAAATAATTTTGGCGGTAAGAAAGAATAATGTTTTGCTCGTTAAGGGACAGCCGTCTGTTTTGAAAGTACGACGAGTCCTGTTGAGAAAGGAATTCCTAGCACTAATTCGTTATTTCTTTAGGTCACTCGATTTCGCCCCGTTTGTCTCTGACTTAACCGAAAACCCAGGGCGCTATAACGCAAAGTTATACCAAACTTTTCTATTCCATTTCTGCAATCAGAACTCCAGAATTGCTTAAAAATCTTTCGGGCCACGCTCACTTCTCTTGTCGGGTGACGCGACGTCTGGAAAACCGTTAAAGCTCTTCATCTGAAATGGCGTATACACACTGATTATGCATGATTAGACCGAAGAAGAGAAAAATAACCATTTCTGATTTTAAACCTTTTTCATCATTAGCTCACCTTGTTTCAAAAATCGCTTTTCGGAACAGTGTAACGCCAATTGCGGAAAGTAGAGAAAGGCATCAATCGAAAGATTAGCCTTCGGACTACATACATTAATTTTACCGACCATTTCGATAACCGCCTTAGTTTATTACAGTGGCAGTTTTTGCCTAGAAAATCGAGTCAAATGTTTGTCGTTTTCATAGGCTTCCATTGCTGGATATTTAACCCATGTGGGCAAAAAATTCAAGCTTTCCACAACCTAATCACTGCATTTGTCTCGTGGGGCTTGTTTCTAGAACATCTCTGTCACCTGCCTTTTTCAACATTCACCGTGTATACATTTAGTTATTCGTGACAAACCCGTTTGTTCCAGTGAAAATGCGCTACCTTCGCGGCGTACGTAGCCGCTTGGGACACTAGCTGCTACCTGTACAGAAAAGCTGGATATAAAAGAAAGCTTAACTATGGAAGCAAGATTCGTCCTGGTTCACGAATCGAAGCCAGTACCAACGTCCTTCCTGTGTGACCTTTCTTCCATCTGAGCTAACCAGGAGTTTATAGCTGAACGCAGTACGAAGTCGAATCAACGACAACTCGAAGCAAATGATTGGGGGGAATGACAGTCTTTCCTTTCGTGAACCTTTTGCCCGCCGCGGTTGCTCAGTGGCTATGGTGTTCGGCTGCTGAGCACGAGTTAGCGGGATCAAATCCTGGCCACGGCGGCCGCATTTCAATGGGAGCGAAATACGAAAACACCCTGGTACTTAAATTTAGGCGCACGTTAAAAAACCCCAGGTGGTCAGAATTTTCGGAGTCCCCCACTACGGCGTGCCTCATAATGATGATCGTGGTTTTGGCACGTAAAATCCCATAATTTAATTTTTTTCATAAACCTTCCTCCACCGTGCGGGTTTTTCGCACAACTCATTAGCCGTGTCCGCAAAGCTCTGAGAGACCTATTCGTCATCCATTGCGAATGCGTTATACAGATCGCCGAAAGCATTAGTCATAGCATATTGTTTCACCATGCATGGTTAGATGCGGAATTGTTTGAAGTAACTAGAAGAGTATACGTGCTCATCCATGTTCGCGTATGCTGCTATGCGCATTCCAAGCCTCATCTCTTTTTTTTTTTACAGTTACGCTGTCTAATGTTTCGTCAGTATTTAACTATTCCTTTAACAGAACTCCTTCCTAGAAAGAACCTCTTTCCTATAAGTTTAACAGATAAATCTACCCATCATTCTTTCCAAAGACAATGAAAGAATGATCGGTATTCTGAAGTATATACCATTAACTGTGCAGAGAACGGGATTAGCAGTTTCAGACACGTTCAAACCATGCATCAATAAGTTGTTCATTATTATATTAATTGTGCGTTCATCTTGTGTAACGATTTTCATATTTCCTGTGTGGGCTAGAGATAACAGATGCAGTTAGCGACATTGATTTCTTCGAGGCTCATTCACAGACACTCGCATCTTTCTTGCCTTCTAGCAGGTTCCCCCGCCCAGAGGCACAGGCACTGCGGCGTTGTAGGCATGGAACCTCGCACAATGGCAGCAGGCTGCAGCCGTCGTCTCGTGCAGCGCCGCACCTGCGCCTGCCGTCTACACGGCCGCACCTTGTCCCAGCTATTGTCCAGCTTGTCCCAGCTAGGACGATGCTTTCATTAGGCGTATGGGAGCGATTTGAGGGCCCCGCTGCGCTGAAGGGCTGCTCTACTTGGGCAAGGCGTGTCGTGGAAGTCCTCGGCAAGCGCTACGAGCTTGTCTCTGAGCGGCGACCCCTCGCATGGTAATGCAACAAAACTGTGGCCCCGCATGCGCCGAGCGCCAGCGCTTTTCTTTCGTAATTTTTTTAATTATTTCTATTTATATGTTTGAATGTAGTATTGTTATATGTGTTACAAATACAGTTGATTGTGATCGAAGTGTGTTGCTGAGTTTATTCGTTGAACATGGATTTTCTGGGCGATGGTGATGGGCAAAAGTGAATGAGCCCTGTAGTCTAATTGCTTTCTCACTGTCATGATGCATTTTTTTTTCTTTTCCATAACTTGCCGGAAAAGGTAGTTATTGAGGTCCTATTAAGTTTAAAAGCTACAACGTAAACTTGACACTCCTAGGTGGTGACCTGGTTGCCAGGCCAGATAAATGGTTTTGCTTGTGTCCTCGGGCTGTAATATACTGAAAGGGAATCTCATCCACGGCAGCATACAGTTAGCTGGAATTGGACGCCGCGTTGCGCGAAACGAAGTACTTCTAAAGCTGTCAAGATTCAGCCTTCCTTTTGAAGGATTCTTTGGGGAATAGCCGCAAAATACGCACACATCCTCTCATACAGAGAAATGTGTTCGCGTCGCTCATACCTAAGAGGACTTGTGGCCTAAGTTCTCAATGGTAATGGTTATGATGATGATGAAGTACAAGCAGAAAATGATCAAGATTTATTATTTTTATTATTATTATTATTATTAATAATACAAACGTCCGTACTAGGCGCCATCTACTTCGCAAGATGGCGCCTAGTACAGACGTTTGTATTCTGTGCTCCCAGCCTTTTTACGGAAATTATCAGTTTCATCGCTGTATTTCATGCGAAAAACGTGCACACGTGAAGTGTATTGCATGGCCCGACGAGGACCTTGAGCTTCTGAAGTCTGGTGATTAAGCTTTCACGTGTAACCTGTGCCAGAACGCCGACCACGCCGACATTCTAGCGGCTAGGCTTAGCGATACCAACACGCCCGCTGCTTCCCCATCGGCGACCCCTCCACAGGGCCTCGCTCTTGTTGGGACCGGTTTTTAGGTGGTTGGTGACATGGCGGCCCTCCGTGGCCTTCTCCTTCAGGCGCTCGAGGGAATATCCTTCCTCAGCGATGAGGTGGCGCGACTGCGGAGTGACAACGAGCATCTGCACAGGGAAAACGCGCTCGCATCTACTCAGCAGGCCGAAACTATAGGTGCGCTACGCGTCGAGGTGCGCACCCTGCGTGATGCGCTTGGCAAGCCGTCTCCCATTTCTCCTACTGTGATGCTTCCCATTTCTCCTACTGTGCGGCCCCTCCACCCGTCCAAGAAAACGTTTTCTATGCTGCGACCGTCCAGACTGCTTCGCCGAGTGCTGCCACCGCTGGCCATCTCTCCAAGACAACTCGGAGTAAACGTCGGCCTGCTTGTTTTGGAGGTGGGGAGAGCAAGGCAATATCTATAGCGAAACGCGCCGGGCGACCGAAAGCCATTTTTTGTGTCCAGGCTTTCTCATAATACGACGTCTGCCGATCTGACTGTTCACCTGTCAAACGTCGGAGCACCGCCGATTGCCTGCAAACGCCTCAAGACGAGGGATAATTTGTATGCCTCATTTGTCGTCTGCGCTGATGAAGCCGTCGACGATGAAGCTCTTAAGCGCCTGAACGACCCGTCTATGTGGCCAATGGGATGCCTGTTCAAGCCGCTCAGTGGGGTGCTACACGACGGCATGCTTCATGCTTCAGAGAAGACCCCAAACGATCGAAGAGTGTAATCTGGACATTTTCTACCAAAACGTCCGTGGGCTTCGCACCAAGACACGTGAATTTTGCGCTAATGTCATTTTGTCTTCCTTCCTGTTTTTTTTTTATTTCCGAAACTTGTCTGAAATTTTCTCCTCAGATTTTTTTCGCCACATTATAACGTCTTTCGCAGTGGCCGGTACTTCAGTGGACTTAAACAAAAAGGTGGTGGCGTACTTATTGCCATTGACAGCTCACTCACATGTGTAAGGCGCAGCGACATAGAAAGTGTACAGGAATCGATTTGGCATGAAGGTAGCCTAGAGCGCTGTGATAAATTGTTAATCGGAACCTTCTACGTTCCACCGAATATTTCTCCTGACTTGTTTGATGAGGTCATCTCTTCTATTGAAAGTGTCTTATCCTCCCATCGCAAGCATACAGTAATCCTTCTTAGTGATTATAACACACCAGGAATTGATTGGAACATGCTTACATATTCTCATTATAATCATTACATAGAGAACAAATGCAGCCTGTTGTTAGACTTTCTGTCCTTCTGTTCTCTTCAGCAGCAAAACTTGATCTCCATTTCCTGTGGCAACGTTTTGGAGCTTTGCCTCTCGAATGCTCAAGCTATAGATCGCAGAACTGTTTCGCTTGATGTTGTTGATGAAACTGTGTTGTTTGATGAAAAATCGATCAGCGAATGCCTTAAGCGCTTGAAGCCTTCCCTATCCTGGGGTCCTGATAGCATCCCTTCCGCAATCTTAAAAGCGTACGGTGGTATATTTGCCCCAGTGTTGACATGTATATTTAATAGCTCTCTGAATACTTACACTTTCCCTCGCATGTGGAAAACTGCCTCTCAGCTTTGAGGCAGAGCTTCTCCACTGGCATTAATTAATCTTCTCGCATTGCTTTCAAGCGGGGTGATTATGTCGGCTTGTATGATTTTTTGTGCACCAGAGATTGGTCCCTGGTCACAGATAAAACCAATGTTGATGACCAAATAGATCAGTTTACGGAGCTTGTTTTGAGCGGTATGCGCAAATACATTCCTCTGTACAGTCCTAGGCGCTCTAAATATCCCCACTGGTTCTCATCTGAACTCATAACTGCCCTAAAGCATAAAGATCGCGCGCACCGCAAATCCAGAATCCGTGTGTCTAATAAGTGGAGAGAAGAATTCCGCTTTTTTCGAACCCTCTGCAAACTCCTCTATAAGCGGGTTCGTGACTCGTATATTGCATTCTTGGAAAAGAGCACCTCCGACCGGCCGGCGGAATTTTGGAAGTATATCCGCAAGCGTACTAGTAATCGCGGAGAGTGTTTTCGCCTGCTCGACTCTAGCGGAGTAGAAGTCCAAGCAGTCGCGGATTGTTTTGCTGCCCATTTCTCCTCCTTATATAAACATTCAAGTTCAAACGCTGGTGTCAGTCTGCAGCACAACGGCCCTACATCTAGTCCTGTGTTGTTTGATGAAAAGCCGATCAGCGAATGCCTTAAGTGCTTGAAGCCTTCCCTATCCTGTGGTCCTTATAGCATCCTTTCCGCAATCTTAAAAGCGTACGGCAGGTATATTTGCCCCAGAATTGACATCTATATTTATAGCTCTCTGAATACTTCCACTTTCCCTCACATGTGGAAAATTTGCCGTGTTTTTCTTGTATTTAGGTCTGGCCGATGTCTCAAATTATCGCCCGATTTCTCTTCTCTGTGCTACGTATAAGGTTTTTTAGCTTGCTTTTCACAGCGCATTGGCTTGTACTGTGAAGAACACATTGATTCCTAATCAGCATGGATTCCTGACTGGCCGCCCCACTATCACAAATCTCGCAGGCTTGATGACACATATCTCCGCGCCGGTACTTCAAAGGGGGCAAGTAGACACCATATATTGCGACCTCAGTAAAGCTTTTGATAAGGTAAGCCACTCACTGCTTCTCATCAAGCTTACGCACTTTGGTGTTGACTCGTCAATTGTAAATCTCTTGCGGAGTTATCTTTTTCATAGATCATGTTTTGTTAACGTCCACGGCCAAACTTCTTCTTCGTACATGCAAGGTAACAAGTGGCGTTCCTCAAGGATCAGTGTTAGGACCACTCCTTTTTTAAATTTTTACTAATGACGTTCTTTCCGCCATTCGGCATTCTTCATTCCTTCTACATGCCGCAGACAAAATTTTTTAAGGTGATTCACACTGTTGATGACTGTCGCATCCTGCAGTCTGACCTGCTTTCTTTTTCTAAGTGGTGCACAGATAATAACCTCACCTTGAATGGTGCTAAGGCCAAAGTCATGACTTTCACCCGCAAAACAGCAAGCATTTCTTTTTCCTATTCAGTAGGCTCTGTGCCATTGTGTAAGGTCCGTGAGATCAATGATCTCAGTGTACTTTTTGATATAGCCTTACACTTTTCAGCTCACACCAAACGCGTTGCAATGCGGGGCATGCACACTCTTGGCTCTGTTTGCACACTGTCGAAAGAATTCAATGCTCCTACACTGCTCCGCAAGTTGTATACAACAATCTGTCTTCCTCAACTCGAATACGCGTTGGTCGTCTGGAACGGCATTTCTAGATCCAACATTGACATTATAGATCGGGTCCAGCAAAAGTTTTGAGCCATATATTATCACCGCTTTGCTAACCCGGACTCTGGGCCCTGCTCTAGCACTGTTGGATCATTGCCGTTGCCCTTACTTCACTGCCGACGTAATCGCGCTGACCTGCTTTTCCTTTTCAAACTCCTTCACGGTATCCTCATGTGCTAGAACTCCTCAGTTGTATCAAGTTTAGTTATCCGCGCAAGATCACCATAGATCACAGACCTCTCCATGTTTCTGCCTGTCACCACCAACACTCAACCCTCCACAGACTACAGTCTTTATAATGCCCACTTTCATGACCTTGATATTTTTCGCAACTCTCTCTTTGTTCTGCTCTGAGCTTTCCGTTGTTGTGTCTTAGTTTCACATATTGTTCAACTTCCCTTCTGCTCATTTTTATTATGTATGAATTCTGCGCCTACGTTTACATGTATGTTCACTTTTCTTTTCAAGATTGTTATTTTTTATTCATTGTTTCTTTTGTGATATTCCCCTGCTGTATTTCTTTTTCTATGTATACGTGCGCCAGGACCTAGACCTCACGGTTGTCACTAGGCACGATAAATAAATGATTGATTGATTGATTATAGTATAATATTATTATTATTAGTAGTAGTAGTAGTAGTAGTAGTAGAAGTAGTGGTAGTAGTAGTAGTAGTAATAGTAGTCCCGCAGCATGGCGCCCAGTAAGGACGCATGCTTGCTCTGCTCGTGCCCTTTTTTCGGAAAACGGCAGTTCTTTCGCTGTGAAAAGTGTCAAGAACGTGTGCATGCGAAATGTGTGACCTGGCCAGACGATGAACTGGATCTTTTGAAGTCGGGATAACGCACCTATTGCTGCAATTTGTGTGAGTTAAATCAGCAGCGTGTTAAGCCTAGCGACAACCAACCGACGGCGTGCTCCCCGCAGCTTTCCCTTTCCCAAACTGGTTCCCCCTTCTCCTCTTGTGCCCCACCGGGTGACCTTGGCGGCGGCATGGCAGGTCTGCGTCGCCTCCTCCTCGACGCGCTGGAGGGAATCTCGTTCCTGAGCGAAGAAGTTTCCCAACGGCGAGAGGAGAATTAACGCCTTCGTAAGGACCATTCCCGCGGCATGGAGCAACAGACCCAAGTCGTCGCCTCCCTTCGAGCGGAGGTTCGTTGCCTGCGTGACGAGCTGTCTCGACGTGCAACTGCCATGCCTGTGAAGACACCTGCTGACTCCAGAAAGTCATCTACCCTTACAACTTCTTCTACTCCTGCCTCAGCGCGAGCTAATCTACCTGTGTTACAACGCACTGCTGAACGACGAGATGCTGTTTCCCCACGTGATTTCGCTTCGTCCACTGAAAAGTACCCGAGACTACACAAAAAAACAAGAGTCCTGCCTCGGTTGGAGCGCGAAAGACTTCCACATTATCTGTAGCTCAACGGCAGCACCGACCTAAGGCTATTTTTGTGTCTAATTTGAGCTCTGAAACAACCTCTTCCGCCCTGACAAACCACTTAAAGGCCTTGAATATTTCTCTCCTCTCCTGCCGGCGACTTATAACTACATAGCAATCATATTCTTCTTTTCATGTAGCCGTCGATAAAGAAGCCCTTAAGCACCTGAACGACCCGTCAATGTCGCCAATGGGTTGCTTGTTCAAGCCATTCCGTGGGGCTCTACACTATGGCATGATTCATGCTACTGAAATAACCCCCAAGCATCAAAGTGTCGTGTAATTTGGACATTTGTTTTACCAAAACGCTCGTGGACTTCGCACTAAAGCACGTGAATTTTTTTGCAATATAATCTCATCTATTTTTTCTATATTTGCTATTTCTCAAGCTTGGCTTTGTGGTGACATCTACTCTTTAGACTTCTTTCCACCGCACTACAAGGTCTTCCGAAGTGACCGGGACTTCAGTGGATCTCAACAAAAAGGTGGTGGCGTACTGATCGCAGTTGACAATTCACTGAGATGTGTACGGCGCATCGATATAGAAAGTGTACGGGAGTCGATATGGCTAGAAGTGAGCTTAGCCCTATGTGAAAAATTGTTGATTGGATCGTTCTATGTACAGCCGAATATTTCCCCTGTTTTGTATGATGAGGTCATCACTTCCATTGAAAGTGTAATATCCTCCCATAGTAAGCACAAAGTAATTCTTAATGTAACAGAGCGGTCGACGGTCGGGCATGCGCCAAATGTCTGACTTACGCGCGGATGGCCGAGCCTCTCCAAAATAAGGAACCGCCTGCGCTGACTGAAGCGTCGCATACGGGGTGACGGCAGGTAGGGGCGCTAGTGCAGGAATAGGGGGCCCGAATGCGTCGGCATAAGCCGCACGCTGGTAGTCGCTCATAGTGAGAGGCGTCACCGGCGACGGGGCGGTGCATCTTAAAACGTCAGCGTATGTTGCCCGTCGAGGTTCACTTCATGTTGTGAAGGCCTCAACTGGTGGAGCGGCCTGAAGTGCTGCTTCGTAACTTGGTGCGCCGAGCGCATGCTGCACTTCGTCACGCACGACGCTAGCGATGAAGTTGGCTGAAGGCTGTTGCGTCTGATGCAGCTGTCGCAGCTCGTCGCGGACTACCGCTCGCATAATCTCGCGAAACGACTCGACGTCGGTCGTGAGAGCTCCTCGGCCACCAATACCTCTTTGACTACTTCCACTTTTCCTCACATATGGAGAACTGCTCGTGTTTTTCCGGTATTTAAGTCTGCATGTAAATCAGATGTGTCGACTTATCGCCCAATTTCTCTTCTATGTGCTACGTCCAAGATTTTTGAGCTTGCTCTTCGCAACATATTGACTTTTACTGTGAAGAACTCGCTCATTCTGAATCAGCATGGATTTCTCACCCACCGCTCCACTATCACAAATCTTGCAAGTTTCATGACACCGATCTCCTTGCCGGTACTTCAAAAGGGGCAAGTTGACACCATTTACTGTGATCTCAGCAAGGCTTTTGATATAGTCAGCCACTCGCTGCTTTTGATCAAGCTTACGCACTTTGATGTTGACTCGTCAGTTATGAATCTCTTGCGCAGTTATCTTCTTACTAGAACGTGTTATGTTAACGTCAATGGCCAAACGTCTTCTTCTTACATGACAACTAGCGGCGTCCCTCAAGGGTCAGTATTAGGACCACTCCTTTAAAATTTTTATATTAATGATGTTCTTTCTGTTATTCAAAACTCTCCTTTCCTTCTATATGCCGATGACATCAATATTTTAAAGAAAATTCACACTGTTGATGACTATCGCTCCCTGCAGTCTGACCTGGTTTCCTTTTCTAAATTCTGCAAGGATAATCTTACCATGAATGCTCCTAAGACCGAAGTCATGACTTTCACACGCAAAAGAGCAAGTATTTATTGTTCTTATTCTGCAGATTCTGTGCCGTTGTGTAAGGTCTGCTTGAACAATGATCTTGGTGTACTTTTTGATGCAACCTTACACTTTTCGGCGCACACTAAACGTGTTGCAATGCGGGGTATGCGCTCTCTTGGTTCTGTATGCAGACTATCGAGGGAATTCATATCTCCTACACCGTTCCGCACAATGTACACAACCATATGTCTTCCTCAACTCGAATATGCGTCGGTCGTCTGGAATAGCTCTTCTAGATCCAACAGTGACATTAAAGATAGTGTCCACAAAAAGTTTCTAAGCATATATAATCAGCACTTTGCAAACCTGGACATTGTACCCTGTTGGATTGTTGTCATTGCCCTCACTTCGCGACCGACGTAATCGCGCTGACCTTCTTTTTCTCTTCAAACTTCTTCGCGGTAACCTCACGTGTCCCGAACTACTCAGCTGTGTCATGTTTCGTATCCCACGCAAGATCACCAGAGAACATAGAACTTTCCATGTTCCTGCCTGTCATCACGAACACTCAGCTGTCCACAGGATACAGTCTTCATAACGCTTACTTTCGGGATCTTGTTATCTTTCATAACTCCTTGTCATCGTTCTTTTCCGAGCTTTGCCTAGTGTTATAATTTCATGCATTGTTCAAGTGCCTTTCTCCTCCTTTTTCTTTTGTATTTGCTTCGCGGTTTCTTGTCCGTACTCTCTTTTTTTCACAATTTTTATTTTTATTCATTTATTTTTTAATGATTCTCCCCTACAGTGTTTTCTTTTTTGGTTTGTAATGTATGCGTGCGCCTGCACTCAGACCTTAGTGTTGTTCCTGGGCACGTTAAAAAACCTGATTGATTGATTGATTGGTTGATTGATTGATTGATTACAAGTTCCACCCTCAAAGTGTTTCTTGAACTCTGGTAGCACGGAAACGCAGCATCCGTTCCGGTAACAACACGAAGCTCAGCGTGAACTTTTATCCCGGAGACTACGTAAGCTTGTACCACTATCCTGAAAACATTGAGCGGTCGTTTGTATATGGGGCAGCATATGTCGAATAACAGGTTTACTGGTTTACTAAAGTCATTGAAGATGGTTTGTAAATATTCATACCTGCAAAATCGTTGAAAAAAGACGAAGTCCGCTCATTTCTATAGAAATAAAAATGGCAATAAATCTGACATGCTGCACACACACAAGCGGGGTAAACAGGCCTGGAGAAGTGGAAGCTTCAATTTAGGTGCTCTCGTTGTCTTTGCAACTTTTATTGCAACAATGACCATTTCAACCAAATTGAATGTGTTGAAGCCAGCATGACAGGTAATCTTATATATTTCTGGAGCTACGTACGTGCGCTCTGACTGCTGCAAAAAGAGCGCCGAAGATGTCTGTCTTTTTTATGAAATTGGCGAGGTTGTCTCGAGCACTGCTGAAGCTTTTGCAGAACATTTCACTTCTGTATTTCTTGTAAACGATGCTTCCTCCTCAAATAACCTTCCTTCTCAGTCTGGTACGCTGTGTGCCTGTATAAAGAATGCTACCTGCACGTAAGAAATTTCTGCTCAAGGCACGAAAACACTTTCGCGAGAGGTGATTCTTACGTACCAGTGAAATGTTCTGCGAAGAACATGTTAGAGCGTTCGGGCTAACCTTGATTAAAAAGAATTTGACATTACTCACTCTGTAGTTCTGAGAAGGGATGGAAGCTCCATGGGGTATGTATAGCGCATATACTTAGTGCACAGACGATTATCTCAAGGAAAGATGAACACGCGCACCTTGCATTTTGAGTCGTAATTCCCCAGATGGTTGGGAATACAACACTTGTTAGGTATGGAGACGTTAACATTACGCCATTATTAAAATGTTGGCACCTTTCAAATCATATTGGGAGACGGGCAGTGCCGCGATTTTGGAGAGCACGAGAAATCGCACAAAACTTGATCCAATGAGCAAATTGACTCAACTAACACGGGAAGCGACCACAGGCACGTTTGAACGCGCACATACTTCAACAAACGCTACTCTGCGCACTGTTTGAGAAGCCATGACAATAGAGCCACGATCGCTATTACGCGCAAACGCATTGCTCCCCTGCCGGCTTACCCATGGACAAGCCAGACGTACGGCCAAGGTGAGGTGCGTTATTTCGAGCGCCTTCATTTGATGACGTAGGGTCGCAGACTTCAGGCAGTGCTGCGGCCTTAACTTGCTCTAGGTAGTGTTGGCAGGACCGACGCAAACACGAAACGAGTGAACGACAACGTTGCCAATCTTCGCTCGCAATATAACCATACATGGGGGGGAACGGGGTGGTATAAGCGACATGAGAATGCTAGGAAACGCTACTACTAGACACGACTGCGGTTGCGGAAAGACTGCATAAATTTGGGTTCAAGGTGCGAAACGGTTCCTGCTATTTCTGAAAGATAAACACCACGCAAATATGCACGCCGTGCTGACTCAAAGCCGCAATAAAGCAGCGTAGCGTCTAAGCGATACTACGGAAGCTGTCGCACGTGACATCATCACTTCTGTGCCCGCCGCCCAAGCTTTACAGCTATGGCATTGCTCAAGGGCGCGGCTTCCATCCCGACAGCAGCAGCCGCATTTCGACGGGGGTGATTTACAAAAACGCTCGTGTACTCAGATGTAGGTGCACACTAACGATCCCCGTGAGGTCAAAATTATTTCGGAGTTTGCCACTGACGCGTGCCTTATAATCCGACTGTTGTTTTGTCACCTACAGATTCATAATTCACTTAAAGTTTAACACCTTGTTCCACGATACATATACGAATTGCCTTGTGAGGCAATGACAATGCTAACCTTCTCGGAGGTTATGAACAATGGCGCACAACAAGGCCTCAAGCAAAGGTTCATCTTTGTGTCAGGCCAAAATTTCCATATAGGCCTAGTGTTTCCTTATGTATGGCCAGGAAACCAAGAAAACCATAACAGGGTTATGCTGACGCCATCACCACGGATATCTTCTTCATGGGAAGAAAGGGGGGTTGGAGTTTTGGGCAATTTATTTGGATTCTTCGGCGGCATGCTGCCATCAGAAAATGCCAAGCCACTTCGAATCAAACGCTTGCGGTTCGCTGGCCATTTTTCGGCGCGTTTTGCAAACGATGGCAAACGAAGGGTTTGGTTCATCCGCCTCCGTCTCCATGTCACGTGTTCAGGTGGTTCAAAATTCGCGTCTTGTGAGCAAATAGGGACACGAATTGGCGCTGAGCCGTGCTCCATCAATGGCAGCAGAAGATAGCGCCAACCTTTCCTTTCTCAAACGAACCACTTAGTAGGACACGTCATTACAATATGGCGTTGCAACAGCAAGTGGCCTTCATTGCTGTACCCAAGGTTGTATTTTTTAAAAAGCTGGAGTAGAAATTATGTCAAGGTTTTAGTAGGACCGTCGCCATCTGAGAAGGGGCGCCGTGGAACGTTTGCTTATAGTGAAGAAATCCAAGTTCTTTCCTTGCAGTCCCTACGAGTTCAATTTAACTAATTTTGTCACGAAGATACATGTCCACTTGCATCTTTGTGTTACTGGTTCTAGGATGTAACTGGAGCTCATTCTGCCTCCTTCAGTACTCATTCAGCCTCATCCTGAAAATTATGCTGACTTGAACTACTGTGGTAAATAAATGAGAAGGTAGAATGTAAATGGTCTATTGCACGAAACAGGTTTTCTAGCCGGGCTTCAGAAAAGAAAGGCATTTGAGGCTTCAATGTCAACATTTGTGAAATCCACGCTGGAGAACAGCAGCATGCTTGAGCTGTGCGGCAGAAATTGAACTCGAGTATATATGCTGGGACGTAAACAATTTTGCGTTGTGCCCACGCTATCACTACGCCATCATTCACTTTCATTCGGACACTTGAACATGCTTGAGCTATAAAAAAATATATCATAGCAAAGTATCCTAGTCGGCTTTTATGATCCGATGCTGAAAGATTGGGGAATCTTACAGCGTATTTTATGGGCTCATTCCGACAGCCGTTTCGGTTCGCGTTGGTGTCCGTAGCAGCTACAGCCGGGAATGAGAAAATAAATACCCAGTTCCCGCCGGGTTCGAACCCGGGCCCGCTGCCTGGGAAACAGCTACTCTACAACTCAGCCACGTCAGCGCTTGCTAGAGTGCAGTTAGTATACCAAATCTAGAGGAAAAGCTAACCATAGCGCCCATGTATTGAAATCGGGAAGCGCAAGGGTGCTGCCATGTTGCTACCTTATGCAGGCGCGCAGGCTCAGAGGACGAGTCGTAATTCAGACGAGGCGCGCATTCAACGCGATCCCGAGCCTCTGTCAGTAGGGTAGCGCCATCTAGTTAAGGCACCTGCAAACGCAGCCTTTCAACACCGTAAATTTTGCATCACAATCGTTTAAATAGCCGTGCGATATTTCTGAAAAATATACGGATTGAACTTCAAGCGTTGTCCGTGCCTACGTGTGTGTACTTGTTTTTGCATATATTTTGAAGATTTTTAGTGCTACAAAAATGAGTCGTAGCAACATGGCGACGCCTATGGGGTTCCCACTTTTTTATC
Organism: Dermacentor silvarum; assembly: GCF_013339745.2. Lineage (NCBI taxonomy): Eukaryota > Metazoa > Arthropoda > Arachnida > Ixodida > Ixodidae > Dermacentor > Dermacentor silvarum. The sequence goes on from NC_051154.1 coordinate 298,930,861, forward strand.
CCAGCTTTTCTTCTAGAGTTAGTATACTAACTCTATGCTTGCTAGCATGCAGCGGGAAAATGCGTAGAAACGCGCCCTAGCGCGCGAAGAAACACGCGATTAGGGAGCCTACATGCAACGCCGTTTTAGGGTGGTGACAGCCTTTGTAAGGGCACTTGCCGCCGCCAGCTAAATTGGCGGCTTAAATCAGGGGCACAAAATGGCGAAAGACCAGCCGATAGACCACATTTCCCACAATCCTTGGTGACGTGAAATTAATTAACTTATTTTAATAAACTTTGCCATCAGCAGCCAGAGACAAATGGCGCGTCTGAGCGCCGTACACGGCAAGTCTACCTTTTAGTTAAACAGACTAGTACGGACAGTCTTTATTACGGCACACTTCGTAAAGCACTCGTTATATATTATGTACAACTGGAAGGCAACGGCAATGCTTAATGCAGTTCACATTCTTGGCGTGAGATAATGCTACCATGAGCATGCCTACAAGCCTTATAATTTGTTGCTTTACATGTGTCGCAGGACATGTAATAGAAGAGTAAGTTTGATGTGTTAAAAGGAAAATGCAAGTAGTATATGAGAGATGTATGCAGGTTTCTTGAGCGCATTGGCGCGAAACTGAATTAGAGAAATTGAATAGATTGCGTGCCAACATGAGTACATCAGAGCATGACAAAAAAAAAGGCAGAAAGACTGGGGACCAAAATGGCTATCCACCAAATTTGGCGGCAAATAGCGGTCAAAATCTTGGTGTTGTCACCACCCTAAAACGGCGTTCCATGTAGGCTCCCTACACGCGATGAGACATGTGCGCCGCGTGGCGTCGATACGTGTACACTCTGCATTGCATTCGCATATTATTACACCAGGTGACATGTCATGTAGCAGATACACATGTAGAGTTATGGTGATTTGTACAGGTTGATCTAGAGCGCGATGATCAATCCACGAGAGATCAGCAAAATCCGGCATGGGGCGACCCAATCCAGATCGACCAGCTAAAAATAAACATGCTCCGGCAGGGAGGGCAGCGCAAGTTGGGCGCCCATCATATCCTCCCGCCATATCGCGATTTCATCATTTGCACTGATTTGCACCTCAAGTAAGTATATTCTAGGCACTGTTCCTCAAGCCTTTGGCAGCGCTTCTAGAATGGGGGAGTGGGCCAGCGGACGGTTTGGCAAGCGCCAAGGGTGAAGCAAAAAACGCTGAAATTGCTGCGGCGACGCCGTCGCCTTATCCTCCTCTCCCCAGTGCCCATTGGCTGAGTAGCTGTCGTCTGCTCGACGCAGCGTCGTTTGCGTCGTTTCTGCCACTCAATCACTCAATCCTCCGAACCCCTACCACACCATTGAGCTTTGGGAGAGAGCCTTGGCCAGCTCCGACCTCGAAGATCAGCAACGGCTGATTGCGAGGGCCCAGGACGCGGCCCGAGCTCAAGGCATCCTGGAATGAGGACGCCTCTCCAAAGCTGCATTTATACATTAAAGATGTTTATTCTCTCTCTCTCTCTTCTCCATTTTCTTGACTACAGGTCAGTGTGGATTAACATCAGTGTTACAGCCACCGAGTATCAAAACAAGATGTAGTAGAGTGAAATGCCTGTCAAAGCTCCACGTAGCCACGGTAGAGTCTCCGACGCGACCAGCGTTCAGCCAGCGCTGCAGCGTGGTAATTACGATGGAGGCCTCAAAAGAGCTGAGCCACCCGACCAATCCGGAAGTGACGCCAAGCGTCATCGGAGTTCCGGTGAAATCCGTCTCTGCTCGGTAACTGTAGCGGGAAGCACAAAGGTAACTGCAACACCAATGCATTTCTCCCAAAAATTCTAGAATTATTATCTCGAAATTGGCCTCATCCTGAGAATTCGTTCCAAGTGGATCCGCCTTGCGAACTTCACGGCTAGAATTTGTAAATTGCAATATGCCCCATAAGGTTATTAGTTAAAGGCTTAATTAGAGATTTGTTCTTAATTAGCCGATCATAGATTTCAATTTTTTGTTCAAGTAATGTCCGCCTCTCCGAGTAGACAATCTCATCAACTAGAATTGTACTATCTGCCGCAGGCAACCTTTAAAAATTTTTGAAAGTGTTCGCTGAAACACCCTGCATATTTTGTACCTGAACAAACCAATCTGGCTAGGTGGCATTGTCCCCGCTGCGTTTCAAAGGTATGCCAATATAATAATAATCATAATCATCATTAGCTGGCTAGGTGACTCTTTGTCACCGCTTTGTTTCAAAGCGTATGCCAATAATTCCGTCATCATTATCATCATCATTAGCATGGTAGCGTGGCTCTTGTTTTGCGATGTGAAAAGCGCGCCGCATAGCGTCGTTACGTGGACAAATATATCCCAGTTGCATAATAATTCACCAGGTGACACGCCATGTAGCAGTTGCATAGGTAGTTGCACAAGGTAGCGAAGGTTTGAGGAAGAAAAAAGGTTACATGTGAAGCATACCTGATGAAACAGAGCAAGCTAGGTGACTATTACCATCCCGTTTCAAACGGAATGTGATTAAATCACCATCGTCATCATTTAGCATCGTATCGCGCCATTTATTATGCGATGTGACATGCGACCACGTAGCGTCGATACGTGCGAACATCACATAGCAGTTGTCCCGACCTGTAGCAGTTGCATGTTGCATGTAGCGGGACTTGGGTAACTCAAGTAGGCTAGGTGACTATTCATCACCATCCCGTTTCGAAGCGGATGCCAATAAACCATTGTAGCGCCCACCGACGCTGCGACGCCCACTGTCGAGAACCGAGGGGTCGCAGCGGAGCGCCAGAACCAGGAGACCAGCTCGGCAGGCGTTTAGAACCGACTGGCGCGTGCGGTGCTTGCGCCGTTAGCACGCGCCGCCCAACTTTATTGTCGTCGTCATTCGCAGCCAGCCCCAAAGCGCTGGCCAAGAACGCCGACCTAAGCGTCCCCGCTTAGCAGCGTCGGTGGGCGCTACACCATCACCATCAACAGCATCCCATCGTACCACGGAACAAGGGATATGACATGTGACCATGCAGTCTGGATGCTTGTGTTTACTCTTCGGTACACGTTATGGCACCTTCTCGCAAGGTACGAACCTCTGCTGAAGAAGTGAATCGTATAGCTACGCGCACGGCTGCAACCAGGCAGCGTCAGGCTCAGCCGACTCCTGTGCAGAGCCCGACGTGTTGCGGCGCAAGCCACATCTCGCCTTCGACGCCGGGCGGACAGTTGAAATTTTTCTCGGGAAGACGACGCGAAAAGCGTTCGCTGCGAAGACCCTGTAGTGCTTGGTGCAGAAAATTTAACTATTATGCAGCTGCTTCTGCAGCTGGCACTGTGACTGTGCTGCGGGTGCTGCGCTGGCCTATGACGTTTCTTTGTGACCGGTTGGTTTTGCCGTTAATTTTGTGCTACTACCTGAGCTGATCACAAGAATTGGTTTGGAAAAGGTAAACCAAATGGAAAATAAACGATGTTGAAATTCTTAAACATGTGAAATAAGCTGCAATATTGTACAATTTCAGCTGTTGCATAAAAAAGGAAAACCATGAAAGAGGTCAATGCGCATGAAAGGCAGCACGCTTCATTGATAGAAGACAGACTGTTGATGCTGCGAAGAACAGACTGACCTCTGTTGATAAATATCCTTGCGCTGAAGTCTTCGTTAAAGTACTGTGAGGGACCTAGTTTATTTCCCTTTGATACAGTGAATTTATAAATTGGGACAAGGCGTACAAAATTACAAATTCCCTTGAGGTTACAAGCTTTTAAGTAGCTTCATTTTCATTCTCTCCAACTCAATTATACCAATTCAAGTATATACAACTGCATTCGTGAGCTTCGCTTCCGTGAATGCGAAAAATATGACCACGTCAATGCAGCCAAGAAGCAGAAGCGCAGGACATTTATAGGTTTAATAACGGCTCTAGTTATCGAAACGACAAGCCTATCCCAAAAGTGTGTTTTTCTGAAACTGGCGATATCTCATGTTTCCCTGCGTGACATGAACCACAAATAAAGTAAATCATGGATGCATGCTCAGAGCTACACAGCGTTACGTAAATTTAATCAACAGGATCGAGCTCACGTGCTGGCCCAGTTGAGCACACATAAAAATGAAAGAAAAATTCTGTGGATCGTACGCACTGTAGTAATCGATGTAAGCGGAGCTTAATTCTGTGCTGTTTACTTTGCTGGATGAGCGGTGATTTTGACACCGAATGCTTAGATTATTAAGCGTTTATACAATACGAGAGTGGTGAGTTGATGGCTAACGTTACCTTGCGTGCACTGCTGCTTTTTGTGGGCGAGAGCACAGAACACACAGTGAGAACAGTTCGCTTGAGGTTATGTTGTGCGCCATTATTCATAACCTCCTAGAAGGTTAGCATTGTCATTGCCTCGCACGGCAAATGGTATATTTATCATGGAAAAGTGTTAAACTTTAAATGAAAATGGGGCTCGTAGGTGACAAAACCACAATCGGATTATAAGGCACGCCCCAGTGGCGAACTCCGAAATAATTTTGTCCCCATGGGGATCGTTATTGTGCACTTACATCTGAGTACACGAGCGTTTTTGTAAATCACTCCCGTCGAAATGCGTCTGCCGTGGTCGGGATGGAACCCGCGTCCTTGAGCAATGCCATAGCCGTGAAGCTTGGGCGGTGGGCACAGAAGTGATGATTTCACGTGCGACAGCTTCCGTAGTATCGCCTAGACGCTACGCAGCCTTATTGCGGCTTCGCGTCAGCAGGCCGTGTGTATGTGCAGGGTGTTTATTTTTCAGAAATATCAGGAACCGTACCGCAACATGAACCTGAATTTATCCCGTTTCTCCGCAACCACCGTCGTGTCTATAGTAGCGTTTCCTGGCCTTCTCACTTCGCTTCTTCCGTCTCCCCCCCATGTATGGTTATACTGCGAGCGAAGAGTGGCAACGTTGTCGTTCACTCATTTCGTGTCTGGGTCGGTTCTGCCAACACCACCTAGAACAAGTTAAGGTTGTGAAGTCTGCGACCCTACGTCATCAAATGGAGGCGATCGAAATAGCGCACCTCACACAGTCTATACGTCTGGCTTGTCCATTGTTACGGCGGCACAGGAGCACTGTGTTTGCGTGCAATCGCGATCGTGGCTCTATTGCCGTGGCTTCTTAAACAGTGCGCAGACTAGAGTTTGTCGAATAATTTGCGCGTTGAAACGTGCCTGTGGTCACTTCCCGCGTTAGTTGAGTCTATTCGCTCATTGAATCAAGTTGTGCGCGATTTCTCATGCTCTCCAAAATCGCGACACTGCCTGTCTACCAATATGATTCCAAAGGTGCCCGCATTTTAATAATGACGTAATATTGTAACGTGTAACTGATGCCCAAGGCAATTCACACTTTATTTACTGGGAAGATAGTGCAGGCCAAAATGGCGATGCTATAGCAAGCGGGAACTCGTCGTCTTCCTTCTCCTCAATGCAGCCACACTGTGGCTGCTATTCCGTATCATCACCCGCGGCAGTAGAAGCACCGTCCCGGTGCTACGCGTCCGCGCTGAAAGGTGTGTGGTATGGCTTTTGTATCGCCACGCGAACGATGTCACTTGCAGCTCACGATGACGCCTAGAGGTCGGCGGGTGTGATTTCATACGTGACATCGGTCACTTGTCGCACCACATGGTATGGCCCAGTGTAGCGCGACAGCAGCTTTGCGGAAAGGCCCACACGGCGGATGGGTGACCAGAGAAGTACCAGAGAAACCAGAGAAAAGTGCACGTCACGTGGTGGTAATCATAGCGGCGTCTCTGGTGCTCCTGTGAGGCCTTGAGGCGGGTGCGGGCGAACTGGTGCGCGTGGTCGGCGTGTGCGATCGCGTCGCGGGCGTATTCAGTGGCTGAACGTGCCGGCGAGGGCAGCAAAGTGTCCAAGGGCAACGCGGGTTCTCGGCCATATCGGAGATAAAATGGTCAATAGCCGGCGGTGTCGTGAGGCGATCAATTATACGCGAACGTCACATATGGTAAATGAAGATCCCAGTCGTGCTGGTCGACCGCAACGTGCTTCAAGAGCATGTCGGTGATGGTCCGGTCGAGGCGCTCCGTGAGGCCGTTGGTATGTGGGTGGTGGGTGTGCTGAACTTGTGCTTTGTCGAGCAGCAACTGAGGTTGTCCTCGACGACGGCCGAGAGGAAGCTACGGCCACGGTCAGTGAGTCGGTGGCGCGGAGCACCGTGCACTAAAATGAAGTCGTAGAGAAGAAAGTCAGTGATGTCAGTAACACAACTTGTCGGGAGGGCCCTGGTGATTGCGTAACGCTTTGCGCAATCAGTAGCGACGGCGACCCATTTATTTCTGGAGCCCAAGAGAGGAAATGGTCTGATAAGGTCTAGACCAAGACGGGAGAAACGGTTCGGGTGGGATGTCGATTGGCTGGAGATATCCAGCTGGAAGTGTGGAGGACTTCTTCCTGCGCTGACAGGGCTCACAAGTGGCAACGTAGCGCCGCACGGAGCGGGAGAGACTTGCGAAAAAAAGCGACGGCGTAGAAGGTCGTATGTGCGCGAGATGCCCAGGTGCCCAGCCAAGGGAGCGTCCTGAAGTTGGCGGAGGACAGTTGAACGCAGGTGTAATGGAATGACGAGTAGAAGGTCAGGGCCATGAGGATTGAAATTGCGGCGATATAATGTTCCCTCCTTGAGGAGAAACATCCGGAGAGAGGCGTCACCAGGCGTTGACTCCAGACGGTCGATCAGGACTCGTAACGAAGGATCGCGGCGATGCTCGTTGCTAATTTGAAGCAACTGAGACACAGAGAAAACGGAAGCGATGTCGTCCGCATCAGCCGGTTCGTCCACGGGGTAGCGGGACAAACAATCTGCTTCCTTGTGCAAGCGTCCCGTTTGACATTCCACGGAGAAGGTATAATCTTGCCGGCGTAAAGCTCAGCGAGCAACTCGTCCCGTAGGGTCTTTGAGCGAGGATAGCCAGCGTGCAGCGAGCGTAGTGATCAGTGATGACACAGAATGGGCGTCCGTACAAGTATGGATGAAACTTCGCAACAGCCCACACAAGAGCGAGGCACTCGCGCTCTATGATTGAATAATTGCGCTCGGCGGGTGAAAGAAGTCGGCTGGCATAGGCTATAACGCGATCATGTCCACGCTGGCGTTGTACTAACATTGCTCCTATGCCGTGACCACTGGCATCGGTTCGACCTTCCGTTGAGGCAGACGGGTCAAAGTGGGCCAGGATTGGAGGCGCGGTAAGGAGAGTAGTGAGCTGCGAAAGAGATGTGGTATGGTCAGGACCCCAAGAAAACAGGGCGTCTTTCTTCAAGAGGTCGGTAAGGGGGCGTGCAATGGTCGCAAAATCCTTTACGAAGCGTCGGAAATAAGAGCAGAGCCCTATGAAACTAGAAACGTCCTTAGTAGACTTCGGCACAGGAAATTTCGTAACGGCGCTAATTTTGGCCGGATCAGGTCGAACGCCTCTGGCATCCACGAGGTGTCTAAGGACGGATATTTGGCGGCGAGCGAAGTGACATTTTGACGAGTTGAACAATAGACCGGCCCAGCGGAACACGTCAAGAATCGTTGAAAGACGGTCTAGATGCGTGTCGAATGTGGGCGAATAAACGATGACGTCGTCCAGATACCACAAACAGGCGGACGACTTGAACCCCTGAAGCAAAGAGTCCATCATTTGTCCGAAGGTGGCGGGCGCGTTACAGAGACCGAAAGGCATCATCTTGAACTGATAAAGACCGTCAGGGGTAACAAATGCAGTCTTCTCTCGGTCCGTGTCGTCGACGAATATCTGCCAGTAGCCGGACCGTAAGTGAATAGAAGAAAAATAGGTGGCACTGTGCAGGCAGTGTAGAGCGTCATCAATGCGTGGCAAAGGGTAAACGTCCTTTTTTGTGATTTTGTTCAGGTGGCGATAATCGACACAAAAGCGCCACGCTCCATCCTTCTTTTTGACAAGTACGACGGTAGAATCCAAGGGACTACACGAAGGCTCGATAATGTGCTTTTCAAGCTTCTTTTGTAGCGTTAGCTACACTGGCCTAGCCAAGCCTGTTTCGCGCGGCACATCAAGAGCCGTGCTGCGCATGCGCAAGGATCAGTGATGTCACACGGCTTGCGCACCGTAGCCACCGGGGCCGGCACCTCTCGCGCACTCCGCCGCCGCCACGCGCGACTTACCGCCGCCGGTCTGCGCATTCCAGAGGAGTGACGTCGAAGCCGTGGTAGACGCACTGGCGCCGGCGCGCGCTCGCTGTGCAGTCGCCGTCTGACACTGCGCTGGAGCCACTGCGCTTCTGACTGGCGTTTGTGTGTGTCATTGCAGCAGCAGTAAGCATGACAATCAAGCTAATCCTTGACAATCTAGACAACCAGGAGAGCTAAGAATAATCATCTGAACCTTTGCTAACGCTACGTAAATCCTGGCATAGCCGAGCTAAGCCACTGCAACATTTTTTTTAACTTTCTGTTGGATAACAGCTCTTTTCGACGCAGAGACACGGTATGGACGTCGGTGTATAGGGTTCGCATCGCCAATATTTATGCGATGGGACACGATGGACGTTTGACTTAAGGGTCGATTGTCAAAGTCAAAGATGCCTCGATAGACTTCAAGAACGCGGCAGAGGGCTTCAGCTTGAGGAGGTGTAAGGTCACAGGAAACCATATTTTCAATGTCGACGTCACTGCCGTGAAATGACGTCATGGTATGGGCTGAGCTGTAGCTATCTTCAACTGTGAATGGCTCCACCTCATCATCCTGCAGAGCGCTAATTATAGCCAATGAGATCCCTTGAGACAGGACTTGCGCAGTTAGCGCGAAATTGACAAGGCGAAGGCAGGTGAGGTTGACAATAATTGTCAGCACAGTGTGCGGTACGGTAACACCATGTGCAAGTATAACGGCCGGAATTTGTGCGACCACTTAAGTGCCGTCAGGTACAGCTGGTGAGGAAAACAAGTCGACGTGTGTCAGAGGGAGGTGGTAGGCGAATAACAACCATGCAGCTCAAATGGCTGGGAGGCGGGTCCACAGGGTCAGCAAGAAGAGGGAAGTCAAGGCGAAGTGAGTTGGCCGAACAGTCAATGAGGGCAGAATGACTGTCGAGGAAATCCAGACCGAGAATGAGTTCATGAGGGCAATGCTCGATGACGGTGAAGAGAACGACAGTGTGTCTCTCAGCAATGCTGGGGCGCTATAACGTAAAATGATTCCAACCTGTTTTGATTCCAAATCCACGAGCGCCGCTCGCTGATTGGCTCATATTTCCGAGGCCGCGCCCACCTCGCCGGTGCGTCAAGCGACGTCACGAAACCGCAAAAACTGACACGTCATAGTGACGTTTACGCACTACTTATGCTAAATTATGCCGATCAAAACAGGAAACATCGCGGAATCACCGGCGAGTGACCCGTTCCGTTTGGAATCAAAAATGGCGGCGTTATTGCTGGTGCTGGCGGCGGCGGCTCGTCAGCTCGGGCGGAGGCGCGGAAGGAGGGAGGCCGAGGACGCGTTTGACATGCCAGACGACGTGTTTCGGCAGCACTTTCGTCTGAGGAAGGAAACTGTGCGGTGGCTGTGCAACGAAGTGGCGGAGGAGCTCGGAGGCGTGCGATCAACAGCGCTGTCGGTGGAGCGACAAGTGTTGTGCGCGTTGCGTTTCTTCGCGACGGGCAGCTTTCAGGGGTCCGTTGGGAGCGAGGAGACGATTGGCGTGACGCAGCCTGCGGTCAGCAAGTGCGTGCGACGCGTGGCGGAGGCAATCGTCCACGCCGGGACTCGGAACAAGTGGGTCCACTACCCGAGGACGTCGGAGGAAAAGGCGGCCGTGAAAGAAGGGTTCCTTCGACGCGGCGGCATTCCCGGCGTCATCGGCTGCGTGGACGGCAGCCTTATTGCCATCATCGCACCGAAGGGCGACAACAAGGCGGCATACATGTGCCGCAAAGGCTTCTATGCCCTTAACAGCATGTTCGTAAGTATCGTCATGTTTGTCTAATTTGCCGTTCATAGCAACGCGTGGCTGATGCTGTGCACGCTTTCGTCAGATTTGCGACGCAGGCATGCGGATTCTGGCCGTCGACGCTCTGCGACCGGGGTCGGATCACGACGCACACGTCTGGAGAACGACGTGGTTGCGCCGTCGTTTCCAGGAGGGACACATTGCCAAGGCCGGCGAGCACCTCTTCGGTGAGCAGAGGGGAAAATTCATACAGTTGCCTAGCAGCACACAGTAAAGTGTACTCCCGCCGTAAGAGTATATGTTGGAAGCCCTAACCGTTTATATTATAGTAGCGTGTTAAGTATAGGTTACATAGGCGGGCTGGTAAATTTTTTTAATGAGTATCTGCTTGCAGCAAAATGACATTTAACTGCTGTATTGCAAGCTAATGTAAATTAGTGTACATTACGAAACAATTAACGTTTGTCTTGCCCCATTATTTTTTACACTGACATTAATTCGAGAATACAGACAACTCGGCCAAACGGCCACCTTGCTGGATGCTAATAATATGAAGTTTACTATTTACCACCAGCTATTGTTATCTGTGCTGATCACAGCAGCATCAAGTGCTCAGCCTGTACATTATTTTATTACAGCCTCTGTGTAGTAGGTGTATGTAACCTGACTCATGCTTCACTAGCTCAACCATGCGCGTTTGATTTGATACCATTTTTATGCTCGTGCAGGTGACAGCGGCTACCCCCTGGAACCATGGCTCCTGACTCCGGTCCCAGGCCATCCTCCCGCTCACACTGCAGAAGGCAGGTACAACACTGCACACGCTTCCATGCGGTCCGTAGTGGAACGCTGCATTGGACTTCTGAAGAGCCGCTTCCGCTGCCTTCAGAGGTACCGTGCCCTCCACTATGAACCAGACCGCGCAGCAAACATCGTTGCAGCGTGTGCAGTGTTGCACAATTTGTGTCTTGATGAAGGTGACAGTGCGTTTGATGAGGTTGATGATGATGACAGCAGCAAAAGCAGCAGTGACGATGCAAACGGTGGCCCCCTCCCACTTGTAGTTCCCCGAGTGAGGGCAGCACGCATAATGTACCTGAAAGGATGTGCTGCCCGTGACAATGTAATTACATTATTCGGAACCACACGACAGCAGCACCAGCACTACCTGCGAAGGGTGCGAAGGCGGCTGCGTCGGCAGCAGCACCGACAGCAGCAGTAAACGTGCCTGCAGTGTCAGGCACATATGCCTAATAAAGAGAAGGAACCAACGTGAAGGCGTATTGGCATGAGTGGATAGCGTGGTGTTTTTTTATAGAATCTGCTAAATTACCACCATTCATTTCACATAGCGTGTACCAATGAGCTGTCGCAACTGGAGATTATTGCATCATTCCACTGTGACACTACTTAGTAGCTGTGGATAGACAACGTTGTGGTCATTAGCAGAATGTCATAGCCACTTCTCTGGGCAGCAGGAGTTTGCTAGTTGAATTGCTGCTGCTGCTATTGCTACTGTCGTCTTGATGCATTTATCTACTGGCATCACCGCCACTGTCACCGCCGTCTGCACTGTGCATGGGAGGATATTGGACTTCGTCTCCTCGCTTCCTGCTTGGGCCGCAGCAAAGCACACTTTTCGCTCCATCATATGTACTGTTCTTGCACACCTTGCAGGCCCCACACAGCTTTGCCACACAGCCTCCGCACAGTTCCTTTTCAACAGGCCAAGTCATGCTGACACAGATCGCCTGGCATGTCAAGCACATGATGCTCCCTTGGATGTACATTCATTTGTACATAGTTGTATAACTGTACATATATGAAACTCGTTCCTTCATGTCCCTACAGTAAACGAACAATTTCAACACATCTTCAGTGTCATGTTTTATTCGAAGTGAATAACAGTCATCATGATACAAATCAATGTACACAGGGTACGATTTCACGGTGCCAAAGTGACAGTACGGTTTCCACTAAATGGGATCTAATACATTGTGAAAGGCTGCTGGCACACATTAAATCACATAAATGTCTGTCATTGACACTGTTTTTCTTTGGGCTCATCCACGATCATTTGCGTTCACCCAGCAACTTCACAGCACAAAAAGGTGTTGCAAGACTTGCGTGTTATGCATCCGTGTTTGTAGCACAAAATAGATGCTATTTGTAATAAATACTGCCACAATAGGGCCACCCGTGTGAAAGTGCAGTCCGGCGCCTTTAAGGAATGACAGACGTGAAAAAGTACCGTGCACTTTGATAATCTGACATATAACAAGGCCAACAAGAACAGCCTGGCAGTGAATGTAGTAAAATAATGACTACATTGGGTGAATAAAAAATTCTCAACATCAATGGGGACTAGATTGCATTGCTATCACCGGTATGGAAACCTGATATATCACAATAACTATTGCAAGTAACACGCACGTGTTGCTAAAATAAATAATATGGCCACTTGTGGGTTCCATAGGGCAAATAAGATTGGAAACAACATAAATATAGTGTGAAAATCATAACAGTGGATTTCAATACCTGTTATCACAGCATTTGTGTGTGAAACACTGTTGTGGCTAAAATAAAAGTGACTACTTAGTCAACATGTTCCTTGAAAAGCAATGAATACATAAATAGCTCATAAACAACAAAACGAAAGCACACACCTAACCAAAAAGATGAAACATTAGACACAGTTCACTCACTGAGACAAACTTGCTCAGCAAGTGGAACATAAGAAAAAACTTGCAATAAATTATGCATCATGAAACATTAAATAATAAACAAATGACATAATGAACAACATATATATAACTACGGCTGAGGCGGCTCGCGGAGGCCACGGGCGAGGGCAGCCACGAGCTGGCGTAAGGTGGCTGCGACGAGGGCAGTCGCCTCCCGCAAACCCCTCGTCTCCACCACCAACTGCTGCTGCACCACGCGAGAGGCCCTCTGCTCCTCCACCAGTTGTTGATGATGCTGCGAAAAAAATGCACTTACTGCAGCTAGAGGAAACGAAATTAAATTGTTCGTTTCATCAGTGTTTGCAAGGGTTACACTTTCAGCACGATTACTCTAGAGGGCAGTGAGAACGTATGCATATGACGTGAGAAGTTGAAGTGCAAACTGTATATGATCTGTTATGTTATAAGCATGTTCAAAGACAGAAAATGCTACCAAGCCACCTTTGTCACTAAGAAAGCAATGTCGGTGATAAGCTGAATTTACCTGCAAAAGATGAGCATGCTGTGCCGGTACATGCAACCACGGAAATGCTTTGTAATTTGCGAAGTAACAGAATGAGAAAGCATCTCACAGAGGATACATAAGTAAACAAACCAATGAACACTTCAGCCCAGTGAATACAGATGCCCTCTTAAAAAATTGCAACCTGGGCAAGTTGTACGTACCTGTCTGTGTTGCTCAAGAAGCATCTGGTGGAAGGCGACAGCCTCCACGTTTGCAGCCTCCGCCAGCTGCCTCTGCCTCGCGCATTCCTCTGCTGCCCTGCAGGCCGCATCCTCTAGCAGCTGCTGCTGCCGAGGTGGTCTTAGGGGCTGCAGCCGAGGTGGTCTTTGGGGCTGCTGCCGAGGTGGTGGTCCTTAAAAATTAAATGGGCAAAGAGGATAACAAATTTGTTGTGCCCTTCTATGTTGAACATTCACTGGTTCATAGGTAGAAACATAGGAAACTATTACCGGCAACAAGCTGTAGGCAATATAAACCTTACAGTTGGATAAATAAATAAAGCGACACCACAGCACTACAATATGCTGCACCAATATTAATTTCTACACGACAACTTGAACGCTACAGAAGCTGCATTACAAGTGGTATGATTAGTCAAACAGAATATAGTTTCGTCTTGCACAGTCAGATTATGGCATGGACTAGCTGTGTTTCTTTGTAGGTGACTATGTGAAATAAATTTTTTTCTGTTTAAAAGTTCACAACAGGCAGTGCTTTCTTCTGAAGGCTTCGCATTTCAATTGCTGTTAAAGTGCCTTACGTGCAGTGCCGCTCGTCCCCGGCTCTGTGCCCACGGATACTTGGGGTGGGGCCGTCGGGAGAGGCACATGGGCGGCAGCGGCCTCTTCCTCGCTGGAGCTTGCCTGCTGCAATAACAAAGCATAGTAGACACACTATGTGAGCATTGCACCTGATGAATATGATTTTAATACTGTTATTGTTGCTTCAGTTCCATGAACTGTTTGCCGAGTCTATTCAAATTTATTCACTCTGTACAGAATATGCTTGATACATCAACTGAATTACTCGTGACTACACATGCTTCACGGAGTAACGAACCATATAATCAATCACAGGACATTTCTGAACAGCATTGGTTTCTTATGTTATTCTAGGGGGGGCCAGATTTTCATTTCTGCAAAGTATGGATATCATGTGCTGGCATGTGTTCTTAATTGCAAGAAAACAGACATAAACACAAAGCAGTAAAACATTCATCAGCTCTGAACAGTGCAACTTCCCCAAACCGGTCCACATAGCAACACAAAACACTACGCACCTCGGCGTCATCAGGAAAAAAATCGACCGGCGCGTAGCCTGCGCCGGTGCGGCTCAAGACGTCCAACACACGGCCCTCCAGCCCGCCCAACCTGCCTCCTCCTGTTTTCCTGCAAAAACATGAACACAGTGAGCTTACGTTCCAAAGTATGTTGAAAGCTGCAGGCTCACCTCCTCTCCGACCCAACTTGCGCGGCAAGTTTTTTTAAGTCGTGCACAATTCGCGCCCAATACTGGCGCCAGCGCCGGGCTGTTTTTACAGCCGGCCCTAGCGCGTTGAGCACCCGCCGCGGTAGCTCAGTCAGCTAAGGCGTTGCGCTGCTGAGCTCGAGATCGCGGGATCGGATCCCGGCCGCGGCGGCCGCATTTCGATGGAGGCGAAATGCAAAAACGCCCGTGTGCTTGCGTTGTAGTGCACGTTAAAGAACCCCAGGTGGTCAAAATTAATCCGGAGCCCTCCACTACGGCGTGCCTCATAATCAGAACTGGTTTTGGCACGTAAAACCCCAGAAAGAAGAAGAAGCGCGTTGAGCGCGGCCGTCAGCTCATTCCACAACGCTTTTTTATGCGCAGCACTCATACTTGGCGAGAGGCTTGTGGCGCCTCTCGCCAAGTACGGGTGCTGCTCCATAAACTCAACAAGCAGAGTGGTTTGAGCTGCCGATACGCGGGGTCCTGGAGGTGCAGCCATTTTTTCGTACTTTCAATTTTCGCCGGACCGCGGCAAATTAATACAAGCAACAAGTCGTATCGTTTCACATATCATTTCACCATGCCGTTAAAAAATAGTGGTTACACTTACTCAATGTTTTGTAACATTATCACAACATAATCACTGTTTTTCTGAAACGTAATAAACTTCACAAACAAACAAAATAACAGATCGTTTTCCCCGGTTAAGTCCACTTACAACATGTAGGGG
This sequence comes from Dermacentor silvarum, assembly GCF_013339745.2. Lineage (NCBI taxonomy): Eukaryota > Metazoa > Arthropoda > Arachnida > Ixodida > Ixodidae > Dermacentor > Dermacentor silvarum. Next base: position 298,946,283 of record NC_051154.1, read on the forward strand.
GGCTTTATCACTGCGCACTTCACCCACACCCGGAGACAGACAGTTCAGATCGTTGTGAAATGAAAAAGTTTGCTTACCAGTATCTGCTGCAGTACATCGTGCTGCTTTCCAACCTTCATAGATTCTTGGCTATCCTGTGCGAATAAAAGCAAATGTGAGCATCCCGCGACCACCGCAGATGTTCAGATGCGACTGTCTAGGCATTAGGCACAAGAGGTCGATGTTGTTTACTCACCTTGCGCTTCGCTTTCACGGTTTCCATGATGTTCACAGCTTCCGAAATTCTTCTCGGGCGAAAGCACACCACGGAGGCCGAGACTCATCTAATCGTGCAGTGTTACGTGCAAAGGTACACTAAATGCGGGACACGCACTGATCAGCTGCTTCTACGTAGCCGCCATCTTACCTGTGCGCAGCAAAATGGCTCGGACTGGCTCGGATGCGGAATCGACGCGTGTGTGACTACGGCTCGAAAAATGCGAATACTTGCTAATAATTGGCAACACGCGTCTACCACTTGCGCGTCAAAACATTACAAAACAGTTTTAATGTCAGCGAAAAACAATGATCTATTTATTAGGCGTTTACATCTAACATGAACTTGCTATACGGCCCCTTTAGGAGTAAAAAACAAGCAAAGCGTGCTTCCGGCAAAGATGGAGGCTGCTGATTGGCCTGTTTGAAAAACGTCGTCGTGTCCCGCCCCCATACGCATGTTCTGCGGCGTCATTTTGACGTCAGGAGTTTGGAATCAAAATAACTTGGAATCATTTTACGTTATAGCGCCCCTGAGTCGGCAAGAGCACATGTCAACAATAACGACATTCCCTCCATCGGCGGCTCGTACAGCTCGGTTCGGGGCAGGCGTCAGAACTTTCTTGAGCCGACGGCGAAGAGCAGCACTCATAATGGACACATTCGCCCCGATGTCAATCAACGTACACACAGGAACATTGTCGACGAGAACATCCAAAAGACTCTTGTTCGTTGGTAAGCTGAAGCAAGGATTTCGTGCTAATGTCCTCATTGCACGTTCACTTCCAGAAGCTTCACTGTCTAGTTCTCCGTCGGGTCGGGGGTGCGGCGAAGTGGTCGGAGGAGCATGGCGTGACGGGGGCGAGCGAGATTGACGGCGGGAGGGCGAAGGCGAGTGGGAGTAACGGAGTCGTGTCAGATGTGTCGCAGGGTCAGATGATGGGTCGGGCATAGAAGGAGCAAAGGAAAAGAACACGCTTAGAGGGACTTGGGTTGTAATCAGAAGAAAAGCGCGTCAGAGAAGTCTAGCGGCTGTGGCAGTGGCGAGCGATATTTCCAATGCGGCGGCAGTTAAAACAGATCGGCTTGTCGTCCACGGTTCGCCAATCGGACGGGTTGCGCTGCCCATTAGAGGAGTAAGAAGAGCGGGGTGGATACGCGTGGTGAGAAAGAGGTTCCGAGCGCACGGAACGGATGGAGTGCAGGCCGACGTTGGACAACTCTTGACGGACGATGGCCTGGATCGAGGAGATCGTCGCCGGAGAATGATCAGGTGACGGGAATGAAGGGGCCGCCGGTTGTGCTGCTTCGACCTCACGACGAATGATGCGGGTTCAGTTGTCACACCGCGAAGGCTGGTGGAAGAGGTCGTCACAACATGAGGTAGCAGCTGTGTTCGGAAATCGCGTGATGTGCTGAGATACCGGGCGGCTTTTAGCATGCTCGAGACGGCGGCACTCCTGGAGGATCGTATCGATGCTGGTGACGTTCGTAAACACCAGTAAATTGAAGGCATCGTCAGCAATGTCTTTGAGGACGTGATTAACCTTATCCTCCTCCGATATGCTCGAGTCAGCCTTGGCACAAAGGGCCAAGACGTCGAGAATGTAGGACAGGTAGGACTTGATCGACGTCTAAACACGTGTGGCAAGGGTCTTCTTGGCATTGAGTTGGCGACCGAATGGATTGTCGGAGCTTCTCTTTGAAGAGATCCCAGCTCGAGATCTCCTCTTGGTGAGTCTGGAACCATGCCCGTGGAGCTCCGTCGAGGTAGAAAAGAACGTTGGCTAGCATAACAGTCGGATCCCACCTGTGACTTGTGCTGACACGTTTGTATCAGCGGAGCCAGTCGTCGACATCAGGACTACCGACTCCGGTGAAAACACCAGGGTCCCGAGGAGGGGAAACGCTGACGTAGGTCGTAGCTGCAGGCGGAGACGCTTGCATAGATGAAGTGCCGGCAGCACGAGCCAATGTTTCAGTGGCGCCGTTGCGACCGCTGCGAAGCTCCATGATTGGTAGGGGGAGCGACCGAACTTCCACCAAATAATGTTACGTGTAACTGAGGCCCAACGCTATTGACACTTTATTTACAGCGAAGATAACTGTGATGTAGAGGTTTCGCTTCCAAAACCCACACATTCCGCACCTAAGGGGCACTGCTTGTAACTACGCCCACCTATATATAAGGAGCTGTCTAAGCTAATAAAGAACTTCTTCGACTCGGTACCCATCTGCGTCTGCTTGAGTTACTCGGGAGTGCCCCCCGCGTTTCCCGCGTGCCCGGCGTGGCATCCATGGCCGCCGTGCCGATACAACAATTGGCGACGAGGATAATCCACATGCATCGCAGCTAAATAAATGTAAGTCGTCGACTGCGAGCTTAGTTCTGTGGCAAACCCATTCACTTTATTTCTGCCTGCCACCATTATTTTATGGCTCCCCCTTCGTCTTCTTCCCCACCCTGCTTGCAACAAGCCTTCTTCGACGTCTTGACTTCGCCTCATCTCCTGCCTTACGTCCTGCCTCGGAATGAACGCCGTTATACCTCCTCCTGCCTTCTTTCAGTGCCCCGGCATGCCGGTAATTCCCTGGCGTGATTGGCATCGCGTCTTGCAGGTGTATATCGACGCCGCCGCCAAGGACGCCATGCTGGTGCACAAGAAAGCACTCCTACTGAACGTCTTAGGAGTGGAGGGCGTCCGGATATACTTCGCCGCTGTTGAAGAGCAGACGCAGGCCGGCGCTGACGGAGGAACCAGCGACGCCGAGGCAGTCGACGTATTCCAGGAGGTGCTAGCGGTACTCGGCAGGTGTTTTGCGCCGGAAGAAGACGAAGTCGTTACACGACTACAATTCAAGAGGAGGACACAAGGTACGGAGGAGTCTACTACGACATTTCCGAAAGACCTCCAGAGGCTTGCAAAAACATGCGGGTTCGGGACAGCAACGGATGCTATGTTCACAGACCATATTTTTGGCGGACTACTGTCAAACCCGCTACGCCGCAGATTTATTCAGATGGGTAACGAGCTTTCATTTCAAAAGTCTTTGGATATTGCAAGGGAAGAAGAACGCACTGACAAATTGATGCAAGAACTCAGCGTTCTTCACGTAGACGCTGTTTTACATCAGCAAGGACCGCAACATGGTCGACGCGATGAGCATCGCCTGCGACGTGACAGGCAAGATGGCGGCCTTCCCCCAGCCGGGTCAAGGGCAAGATGGCGGCAACTGGTCCAGCCTCCCTCCCCAACCGGGTCATTATGGTGGCCAATGCCGCGAGCGTCCCCGACCGAGCCGAGGTCACGATGGCAGACAGCGAGAGCGAGGAGGTGGGCCTCCCCGTCAGGAAACCGGGCGCCTCCTCTCCCTCCGCGTCGTCGTCTACTCGAGCCGACGGCTGCTTCCGTTGCAGGTCGCCACAGCGCTGGGCAAATTTTCCGAGTTGTCCAGTGCGCCGCAGGTTCTGCCAGACTAGCGGAAAGAAGGGTCATCTTTTTCCAAATGTGCCATTCTGATGAAGACACCCAAGAGTCGTTGACGTGGTTGAGAAGCGGGTCAGCGCGGTTACGCATACTGCGACCGTCTTACATATTGAAGACGCTATCGGTGCCCTGGCCCTCTTGCGCGTTCCCGTGCTGGTCAACGACGTGGTGTTGCCACTTATGATTGACACCGGGGCGGTGCTGTCCCTAATGCATCTTGGACACTACCAACAGTATATATATTTCGCGCACATCCTACTTCGACCGTCACATCTGGTTCCATAAAACAACTCAGAGCATGTGGTCAAGATATTGGGACCCTTCAAAGCGGAAGTACGATTTCAGGACAATTCAGCACCTGTCACATTTTACGGGACGGAAAGGGGCTCGTCACTACTTGGGTTCGATGCCATTAAGGCATTGAAGATTATCATTGTCGGCGAAGCCATGTCCTTTACTGAGGTATCGCCCAGCCCACTGGACTCCGGCGTTACGTCGCGTCGGACTTGCGTGAACTTAATTGTACGGCACAGCGGACTTTGCAACTACGCCGCAGGCCAACCCCTGTTCGTTGTCACCGCCAGTGACTGTGAACATGTGCCGAGTGTTAGAGCCTCCTGCTTTTGCGGACTTGCACATTGCAGCGGACCATGCGACTGTACTCCGCCCAATCCTCCGACCCAGGGGGTGCTGTACTCCGACCCAGGGGGTGCTGCATGTAACTACTCCCGCCTATATATAGGAGCTGTCTACGCTAATAAAGGACTTCTAGGCCTCGGTACCCATCTGCGTCTACTTGAGTTGCTCGGCCACCGTCCCGGCGTGCCCCGGCGTTTCCCGCGTGCCCGGCGTGGCATCCGTGGCCGCCAGGTCGATACAACAATAACAGAGGCCAAAATGGCGACACTATATCAAGCGGGACGCGGTCGACTTACTTCTCCTCAGTGCACCCACACTGTGGCGGCGGCTGTTTCGTATCAATATTAACGTCTCCATACCTAACAAGTGTCGTGTTCCCAACCACTGGAGGAAATACGACCCAAAATACAACGTGCGCGTGTTCAGCTTTCCTTGGGATAATCGTCTGTGCAATAAGTGGATGTGCTATACTTACCGCAAGGAGGTTCCATCCCTTCTCAGCACTCCAGAGTGAGTAATGTCAAATCTTTTTTAGTTAGCGTTGGCCCAAACACTCCTTATAACATGTTGTTCGCAGAACATTTAAACGGTACCTAAGAATGACCTCTACCGAATGTGTTATCGTGCCTTGAGCAGAAATCTTACTTACGTGCAGGTAGCATTCTCTACAAACGTACACATCATACCAGACTGAGAAGGAAGGTTATTTGAGGAGGAAGCATCGTTTACACCAAATACAGCACTGAAATGTTCAGCAAAACAATCAGAAGAGCTCGAGACAACCGCGCCATTTTCATAAAGAAGACAGACATCTCGGCGCTCTTTTTGCAACAGTCAGAGCGCACGTACGTAGATCCAGAAATATTTAGGATTGCCTGTCATGCTGGCTTCAACGCATTCATTTTGGTTAAAGTGGTCATTGTTACAATAAAAGTTGGAAAGACGACGACAGCACCTAAATTCAAGCTTCCACTTCTCCAGGGCTGTTTACCCCACTTTTGTGTGTGCAACATGCCAAATTTATTGCCCTTTTTATTTCTTTAAAAATGAGAGAACTTCGCCTTTTTTAACAATTTCGTAGGTATGAATATTCACACGCCATCTTCAATTACTTTCGTAAACCAATAAGCCTGTTAATCCACATCAGGTGCCTCATATACAAACGACCGCTCAATGTTTCAGGATAGTGGTACAAGCTTACGTAGTCTCCGAGAGAAAAGTTCAGACTGAGCTTCGTGTTATCGGAACGGATGCTGCGTTTCCTTGCTACCAGAGTTCAAGAAACACTTTGAGGATGGAACTTGTAATAATAATAATGATAGTAATAATAATAAATTTTTATCCTCTTCTGCCTTTATTTCATCATCATCATGACCATTACCCCGTGAGAACTTAGGCCACAAGTCCCTCTTAGATATGAGCGACGCGAACACATTTCTCTGTATGAGAGGATGTGTGCGTATTTTGCGGCTATACCCCAAAGAATCCTTCAAAAGGAAGGCTGAATCTTGACAGCTTTAGAAGGACTTCGTTTCGCGCAACGCGGCGTCTAATTCCAGCTAACTGTATGCTGCCGTGGATGAGATTCCCTTTCAGTATATTACAGCCCGAGGACATATGCAAAACCATTTGTCTGGCATGGCAACCATGCCACCACGTAGGAGTGTCAAGATTACGTTGTAGCTTTTAAACTTAATAGGGCCTCACTAACTATATTTTCCAGCAAGTTATGGAAAACAAAAAAATGCATCATGACAGTGAGAAAGAAATTAGACTACACGGCACATTCACTTTTGCCCATCACCATCGCCCAGAAAATCCATGTTCAAGGAATGAACTCTGCAACACACTTCGATCACAATCAACTGTATTTGTAACACATATGACAATACTCCATTCAAACATATAAATAGAAATAATTAAAAAAATTACGAAAGAAAAGCGCTGGCGCTCGCCGCATGCGGGGCCACAGTTTTGTTGCATTACCATCGCAGGGGTCGCCGCTCGGAGACAAGCTCGTAGCGCTTGCCGAGGACTTCCACGACACGCCTTGCCCAAGCTGACCACCACTTCAGCGTAGCGGGGCCCTCAAATCGCTCCTATACGCCTAGCGAAAGCATCGTCCCAGTGAAAGGAGCGCCCTTAAATGTCCCTGGTGACGTAGTCGACAGCGCCAGCACCGTCAACTCCTCAACGTAGAAACACACAGCTGAGGTGACAATAAGGCCGCCCGCAGAGCCAGGAACTGTGGTGCCACAATAGCTGGGACAAGGTGCGGCCGAGTAGACGGCAGGCACAAGTGCGGCGCTGCACGAGACGACGGCTGCAGCCTGCTGCCATTGTGCGCCGTTCCGTGCCTACAACGCCGTAGTGCCTGCGCCTCTGGGCGGGGTGAGCCTGCTAGAAGACAAGAAAGATGCGAGTGTCTCTGAATGAGCCACGAAGAGCATCAATGTCGCTAATTGCATGTGTTATCTCTAGCCAGCACAGGAAATATGAAATTCGTTACAGCAGATGAACGCACAATATGGTAATGAACAACTCATTGATGCATGGATTTAGCGTGTCTGAAACTGCCAATGACGTTCTCCGCACAGGTAATGGAATATACTTCAGAATACTGATAATTCTTTCATTGCCTTTCGAAAGAATGATAGGTAGATTTATCTTTTAGACTTCTAGGAAAGAGGGTCTTTCTAGGAAGAAGTTCTGCTAAAGGAATACTTAAATACTGACAAAGCTTTAGAAAGCGTGACTGTAAAAGAAGGGATGATGCTTGGAATGCACTATAGCAGCATACACCAACATGGATGAGTACGCACACTTTTCTAGTTACTTCAAACAATTCTGCATCTAATCGGGCAGGGTGCTTCAAAACGCTATGACTAGTGCTTGACACCATAGCCGTCGAGCAACCACGGTGGGTAAAAGATTCATGAAAGGAAAGACTGTCATTCACCCGAATCATTTGCTTCGAGTTGTCGCTTGATTCGTCTTCGTGCTGCGTTCAGCTAGACTCCTGGTTAGCTCAGATGGAAGAAAGGCCACACAGGAAGGGCGTTGATACTGGCTTCAATTCGTGAACCAGGACGAAGGTTGCTTCAATAGTTCAGCTTTCATTTATATCCAGCTTTTGTGTACAAGTAGCAGCTAGAGTCCCAAACGGCTACGGCGCAAAGCTAGCGCGTTTTCACTGGAACAAACGGGCTTGTGACGAATAACTAAAAGTATACACGGTGAATGTTGAAAAACCAGGTGACAGACACGTTACAGAAAACAAGCCACACGAGACAAATGCAGTAATTAGGCTGTGGAAAGCTTGAATTTTTCACCCACATGGGTTAAAGATCCAGCAATGGAAGTCTATGAAAACGACGAAATGTTTGGCTCGATTTTGGAGGCAAAAACTGTCACTGTAATAAAACTAAGGCGGCTATCGAAATGGTCGGTAAAATGTATGTAGTCCGCATACTAAGCTTTCGATCGATGCCTTTCCAAACTCACCGCAATTGGCGTAACACTGCTCCCAAAAGCGATTTTTGAAACAAGGTGAGCTAACGGTGAAAAAGGTTTAAAATCAGGGACGATTATTTTTCTGTTCTTCGGTCTAATCATGCATAATCAGTGTGTATACGCCATTTACGATGAAGAGTTTTAATGGTTTTCCAGACGTCGCGTCACAGACAAGCGAAGTGGGCGTGGCCCGAAAAATTTTTAAGCAATTGTCGAGTGCTGATTGCAGAAATGGTATAGAAAAGTTTGGTATAGCGTTGCGTTATAGCGCCCTGGGATTTCGGTTACGTCAGGGCCAAACGGGGCGAAATCGACTTACCTAAAGGAATAACGAATTAGTGCTAGGCATTCCTTTCTCAACAGGACTCGTCGTACTTTCAAAACAGACGGCGGTGACCTTAACGAGCAAAACATTATTCTGTCTTACCGCCAAAATTATTTGCCATTTCTTTAGAGATCAACTCCATAACTTCGGACGTAAAAATGGCCTAGTTTAAAGAAGGCGTGGGTATACGAACAACATGCGTGCAAAATATTACAATTGAAACACAAACGGGCGCGTTTGAATTTCTAGAGAAATAGGCGTTCTCGACACCGAAAGCGACAAAAACGCCTCTCACTCGCTGAAATGGCGCACCACTCAAAACACTGATAACCAGCTCGCTTGGCTCTTTGGCAAAATATGAGAGGAAATTCGGAGCCCTTCTCTATGTGAAGATGGAAGACCAGTGAAGCTGCTGTTTTTTTATTATATTTTAACTTTCTTTATATTGGTGGTTACGTTAAATGGTTGAAAAGACACAACACGTAACTTCGTTCCGTCGCCGCGTGCCGTACGCTGTATGTGGAAGTGAAAGCGAGTTTAGGCGACTACATTCACCCCACCTTCCACCATTGGCCGCAGCACGTTGGGCCGCTGCGCGTTTGGCTCCTCGTCGCTTTCGCATCCATTCGCATTGTCTAGCGCGACAGCGCTCCTTGAAGTCGCGCTCTTTATCTTCGGAGAGAGTGACACGGGTCTTACCCATACTGAGTCCAAGGGGCAACTGATGACGTCGTAAGGGAAATGGCTACGTCAAGAGAGAATGAGGCACAGCTATTGGTTGGTAGACTATTACGTTTTATCACTGACATTTCGACACGCATCGTCATGGACTAGCGTTTGGGCAGAAGCGTTCCTCGCTCCAGCGCATTTTGTCTCTTTGGGTCCCACGTGTGACAACGATACGTCAAGGGTGCGTTACAGGCCCCCTAGCCCAGAGGGGTATGTGCCAATGATCTTGGACCCTTCCTGAACAATCACCAGGTTTGGCCCCACATGACAGGGGTAAGTGCCATGCGCCTGATCCCTTTTGCACGATCACCAGGATTGGCCCATTTTTTACTAATTGTTTTTCTACGCGTCGTTTTGTCCGCGGAGGCGATACGCCAGAACCTAGCCATATACAGCTTGACTGTTAAAAAATGTCCTGTTTCTTTTTTTTAATCTCGCGCCGTCTCAGGTTTTCCGGATCCATGCGCGGTGGTGTCCGCTTTGTCCGCCTTGTAGTCTGCTTGTCTACTGTTCCGGCTGCCGTGAAGGATACACGGTAATCAAAGACTCCCCACATTTTGGAATAATAGTTCGTAGTACTGAGGCGTTGTTAACATGACACGTAAAATGAATAACGATGCTTATTCTGAAAATTACGGTAGTTGTGAAATTCGTAGTACAGAAATATTTTTACATTGAAACTATAAGAAGTGAGCAGGGGATTTCCAAAAAGTTCGATAATCTGAAAAGTTCGTTAGTGTGGTGTTTCTAGTAACGAGCTTTTGCTGTATGCTCTGTGGTAGAATAAACTGCATACTACAATATTCCTATGCTGCGTCATTGGTTACGACTAGGAGTGTGCGAATACCCAGTTTACAATTTAGAAACAAATGGAAATAATGAAAACCAAGTAGGAGTTGAATAAGAAAACTATTGGTTCTAAATGAAATGTTTTAACCAGGAGAGGTACGAAAAAATTACGTAATTTTATTGCAGCGCCAATATTTTACAGGAAATTATACTTTTTGGTCAACAAAATTATCTACTACAACACTTTTGCTTGACAGTACCACAACTGCTGTTATTGAATGTCATGAAGGAAGGATACCAGATTTTACTAGTATAACCCGCACCAAAAATTCAAAAAATGAAGTAGTAAAGTCGGGGTGCGCGTTTTATGCAAATTTCGCCTTAAGACATGGCATAAGCAGCGTGGCCACAATGCGTGGCCATTGTATCGTGGCCTAAGTTCAACAATTTAATTGAATTATGTAGATGCGCGTGCTAAAACCATAATCATAATGTCAGGCATGTCGTAATGGTGGACTCCGGATTAATTTTGACCCTCTGGGGTTCTTTATTGGGCACCTAAATCTAAGCACACGAGCGTTCCTTTATTTCGCCCCCGTGGAAATGCAGCTGCCGCAGTCGTGATCGAAACCGCGACCTCGAGAAACGCCATAGCCTCCTGGTTAGCACAGACAGCAGAGCAACCGTCCTGGACAGGTGTTTGTCCCGGGTCCGATACCATGGCCAGGACACATTTTTCAGTTACGGAGCGTTCTTTCTTAAAAAATGCAGTATCGGTTTTCTTTGCAGCTTCATTCTACAGTCAAGTAGAATGACAATTTTCTCTTTTTTAACAGCTCTTTGGACAGAATGGCTACAACTCGCAACTTTCAAAAGGCGAAAACAATAAAAGGAGAAAAACTATCGTGTACTTCGATTTAGGAGCACGTTAATGTACCCCATGCAGTAAAAATTATTTCAAAGTCCCACACATGCGCTGCCTCATAATCATATCATTGTTTTGCCACATAAAACCCTAGAATTTTGACCTTTACAAAGTGGAACTATTTCGCTAAGACCATCCTTGATCTGTATATAATCAAGTGACGGAACTCAAGCAAGCCATGCAAGTCTTCGGGCTCGCGAGGAAAAAAGTCGCTATATTGAGTCGCTATAGAGAACGAACAAGGTTCTCTGTAGCTTGTTAAGTTGGAATACTAGTTTCATTTATTGGGTATTCTTAATAGTTCATAGTAGTTCTGTGCCTATGTTATTTTTTCTTTGCCCTCTTATACTCTTTTATCTGTATCCATGTAATTATAGAGCATCTATCCCCTCCCTTCTATGACTGCAGTTATTTTGTGTCCTTTCCATCACTGCGTACTTCAGGTGTGCATAGAAAAGTGAAACCGTTAAGAAGCCTACGGTCTTTTCCTTTCCTTTGCGCCGTCGTATTTACGATAAGTTAGCGGTGTACTGTCTCCATTATACGACCCAATATAGGCAGGTTATAGAAATGTGTCGTTTTTCGTATATGACTCAGTACAGAGTTGTAAACTTGATGCGGCATTTTTTTCTTTTCTCTTAAATTTCCAACCAGATGTTTGCTCTTTTGGTACCTGTAGATGTATACACAACATTCTCTTACCAGCTTTTGCTGTAAAGTCAAAGTACCCAGGGATTGGACCCTATAACGCAGCCTAAAACGCCCTCCGCTAGTCTCAACTTTGGTATTGAATTTGAGGAAACATACAGAGCCTCTGTGTTGAAATAAAAGCACCCTCCGACGTACCTGTCTTACCGTGACGCATTCGGAGTACGAATAAGTACTTGGACTCAATAAATACGGGCCGAAACGATCGATATTACGATGCTAAAGTTAGGATTTGCCAGATAATTCGAATTTCACCAGTAAGCACGCATGCACCTTAATCCTATGGTAACTACAATAACGACCCCTTTAGTGTCAGTGGCAGTTTCAGCGGAGCTTAGGGTACAGTGCGTGCGTTGAACACACAATTAACTCTCATAGAAAACGCCTATTTTCTGCCCAGCCTAGGAAGATTTTAAAGCAATAACGGTACTTCACCATCGCTGATTACGGTATTTACCTGATTCTAATGCGTGCCTATTGTTTTTATAGGAAGTTGGGCCAAGAATTGCCTGCGCGCTACAAATGGATACGGAACGTTCTCGACGTTCGGTCACGTTACCGCATAACAAGACTGTCATGCGGCAAAGCTTTCATCAAAAACCGTTAGACGAAGCTCACTTTAGGAAACCGGTTGCCAGTTTAAAAAATCGAGTGCACGTTAAATTTCTGCGGCGTTTGGGAGATCTAATGTAAGATCTACGTTAGTTTTCTACTTTGTATACATATAAAGTGGGTGCACGTTTGATTAGTGGGCGTTTTAGATTCGGGGCAAATACTGCAAATTGAACCAGCGTTTTCGTGTTCTCCAGCATCTTGTTTAATTCGACCAGTCGGATAATTAGGTCAATTTTGTCGGTCACGTCAGGGTCGCTTAAATGAAAGTCGGCTGTATGTCATAATGCATACACCTTTTACGTACCGAAAACGGAACCGATTCACACAAGTTTTACAGCAAATTATTTAGGCAGTTATGACGCTTGCCAATATTTTTGCACAATTTAAAAAGTTCGGACCTTCATTCAACATACACAAAATACCAACATCTTGTCCGCGGTACACCAATGCATTTAGAACCACAGTATAACGAAGTTTGCTTATTCACGAGTTCGATATAACGAAATTTCAGTGCCGCCTCGAAGTAATACCGACACAACAAATGGAAACTTCCGTAATGTCAAGTTTCAGGGACTTCAAGAAGACACTGACGAAGCATTCACTTCTAGCTGCCAGCGCTTTTCGTGATAGCGTCGTCCCACTGTGGGGGACACTACCAGCCGTGGGGGTGGAGTGGACGCAAAAGCGTGGCTGGTTTCGCTTTGTACTGCTCAGGTGGTGCTATGATCGACACAGCAAGAAAATTTATTTTTTGTCGCCAACTAATAAATTAAGCAAAATAACTTTTTTTCATTCACTGTCCTTTTCTGGCTTCACTGTCACTGTCACATTCACTGTCATTCACTGGCCTTTTCGGATTGCCCCAGAATTCGGAACATTTTGCGGCCTCTTCCATGCAAGAATCCATCAGCTACTGTAATCACTTGCATGAAAGATGGAATTTGAATATAAAGAAAAGAAATTGCTGATTGGACCGATTTGTTATATCGAGGTTTAACTGTATAAGCTATAGGCATGTATTCGTCCAACTCTGATAGGGACAAGACACATTTTAAGATTTACTTCATTATGTCGATAATTCATTATATGAGTTTAACTCTACTCACACACATATTCGATTGTAGCAACTCTACTATAGGCTTCACGTACATAAATAGGATGGTATCCGTGTTGATTATATGTAATATTTAGTGTACTGACTTGTATTCATTCATAGAAACTCTCACACATGAAGGGATGATATTTCAGTTTTACTTTGTTATATAAAATAATTTGCTATATACCGATACAACCACACGAATATTTTTCGATATTGTAAGATCTTCGCCATAAGCTTCTCAGACATAAAAGGATGACACTCTGCATGTGCTAAGTTTTGAAAGCATGATATTTTTTTATAATAGAGCTGGTTATTTCATAAACATCATTACATCATGATGAAGCTGCAGCTCGAAGAAACGGAGATCGAATCCCGGCCATGGCGGCCCCACTACGGCGTGCCTCATAATGAGATCGTGGTTTTGGCACGTGAAAGCACCTAATTTAATTTTGAAGAAATGAAGCGAGCCAATGTATCATAATGTCATGATGCCTACACCTTTTAGGTGCCGAAAGTGGAACAGATTCGCGCAAATAAGTATTACAGCAAATTATTTAGGCAGTTACGACGCTTGCTAATACTTTCTCCACAAGTTAAAAAGACCAGACCTTCATCTAACGTACAAATAAAGTACCAACTTGATAATTTCACGTCAACAGTGCTTTACAGGGACATTGCAATGAAATGTTGGACCACATAAAATAACCTAGGAAATAGCATTAGGAAGATGCGTCACAGAAAGCTAGCAAGAATTTATACCAGAAGTGAAAAGGAATGCTACCATTAGCACACACTAGAAATAGCGCAGAATCCGAAGTGTCGAGAACCAGGGCCTGTCTGGGTGTCCAGGCCCGACAGCAAAATGAGCGTGCGCGCACGGTTATGAAATCTGCAGCTTAGTTTCTGGCCACTGCATGCTCACATTGCAAGCTAAGGTGTTATTTAGATGAAGAATTGGGTAACTGCTAGCCCTTACAACTTTGACAATCTTATTTCGATTGAGCCGTACTGCTTATCTACAACAAATTTAGCTAATGTAAAACTTTGTCGCAGTAGGTCCTTTCAGGAAGAAGACAATTTTAGGTTCCATGTTGGCCCAGGATATGCGTGGCGCTACCGGTTTCTCACCTGCGTGCAAATATTGGAAGCTGTAGTCTTGCACGCTGGTAGTACTTCCATGACTTCTCAACCTTCGCCATGAGCTCACGGTCTATCCGAAGGTTGGACTTGCTGGACACTGTGAGCTGCCGTCCTGTCATGATGTCGTAAATAGTTCTTTTGGCGCCGGCGTTGTCGGGCACCACGTCACTGCCAGATGCCTCCTCTTCGATTTCGTCATCGGGCAGGTGTGATGCATTGGCTACAATTGTCTAAAGAAAGCAACAATTTTCTTTAAAGCTGTGATGCTGCCTAGTTGGCAATGTATGCAACGTGGTAGCTTTTTAAGAAGCAGCATACGACACAAAACAGCTCTAGTTGCATACAATATTTGCCATAAGAAAATACAGAATCACTGAATCCGACATCGTTAAAACATATAAAGAATCATCATGAACGCAATATTTCTGAAAGAAAATAGCTTTTGAACACCATCATACGACGACATCGGAACAACTTGACTGCTTTCAGGTGATCAAAGTTAAAACGTCAAATGAAACTTGATACTGTTATCAGCGATAAGCATTTTAAATTTACTTCAGTATATCAGAGCATTCGTTATATCCATTTCTGGGCGTAATAATGCTACATCCGTGCCTGACTGTAGTGGGTGACAACTAAACAATACGATGCAGCAGCAACTACAGGTCAGCCAGACTCCAAGACAATTTGTACAGATGTGCAAGCCAACTGACTTCTTATTTCTGGGATGTCAAAGTGGAGGCGAACTTGTTTCAACGTCGGCATCTCTGTGGGACTACACTTCGGACCGTAGAGGCACACAACACCAGTGCAACAGTTTTATAAATGGAGCTAGTAGAGAATTCTTAGGCTGTCACCAAGCACAGTTGCTGATTTTCATGTATTGTTTTGGAGAACTAACAAAGTGTTGATCATGTTCCCCATTTAGGGCTGGGCTCCTTCTACGAAGCGGGAAATGTGAACAGCGATTTTTTCCAACCGAAGGAGCGCACTTCAACATGGAGTGCATACGAGCCTACTTATATTTGATTCAAACTCACAGGAAATGCAAATTTTTTACTAAATTAGCACATCCTTAAATTATCCCAAACAAAGTTGTGTGTTTGAATTGATATGCACACCAGGTCATGTACAAACAGCCATACAACCTGGTCTACCGGAGGAGTAAAAAAAGAAAGTGCGATACCTACAAGTTACCTGGTTGTCAGTGCCATTTTATAGCAGCAGTAGCCAACATGCACCACATTCAAATAATCAAATGTTGCTCTTTCGTGTCTTGTAAAGGTTCTCTAAACAGCCAACTTTCCGATGTTGCTCTGTCTAGGAATGCCAAAACGTTCTAGTTACCTAAGTACTGGTTCGAATTGGGCACTTTTTCAAAAACCACTGAACACACGGTGGACAAAATAAAAGTTTCTTTTTCAGTAATAATTGAATTTGATCATCGCGAGCAAACTGCATTGTAAATGCACGACTTAAGGAAAAAACTTTTGAGCGCCTGTGTCATACAATAACATGTGGGTGCAAAACATGTAAAGGAGGAAAGAGGAAAATAGGAAAAGAGGCAAAGTAAAAACAGGGAAATAAAGAATAAAATCACGGTTATGAAAGCCCTACGTAGAAGGTTCGCAGTGTAGCAAAAGGTATCTGCTTGGAGCGCCCGCTACAACAACGGTTACAGCGAAGCAAATGTTTGTTCGCTCACAACTTGAAGTATGTAATCTAGCAGCAAATTGTAAGAGCAACTTGACACATTCTTGACACAATGGCACACTTTAAGAGGATGACTAAGTGAACTAGACTAATCGAATTAAAAGGATGAGTAAGGAAATGCCAATTAAGAGGATGAGTAAGTGAAATAAGAGGATGAGCAAGCACATTAAGAGGGTTGACTAAGCGAATTAAGGGGGTGTGTAGGTCATGCGTCCATCTTTAATGCGTCGGCACTTGGGCTTTCGGCTTCAAGACGTCTTAGGAATAAAATAACAGACCCTGTGAATTTTGATCACATGTTGTATATAAGCCTAGTTGTGCCACCCATGTGCACTTTCTCATCCTATATTTTTCTAGTAATGTTCACCGTCCTGTCTATAGCATTCTAGCAGTGGCACTAATGATGAATTGTTCTAACTTCGAAGAAGTGAGTGAAGCTGCACTTACTTTAAGGTCGAGGACCACCGTTGTTAGGTCGGTGGTCTGTATCTCGGGGCGCTTGAACTGGTCCCAGGAGAGGAACTCATTTTCCGTGATTAGGTGGCATGACTCTCCAGATCGTACACGACCTGCGCGACCCGCTCGCTGCTGGACACTAGCCATCGACGCGGGGAGCGTACCGAGCAGGCTTACACCCGTGGATGGGTTGAAGCGCTGATCTCGGTGAAGACCAGTGCATACAACGTACACCACGTCGTCGACAGTGACGGATGTCTCAGCAAGGTTGGTGGACAGGATCACCTTGCGCACATCTGCAGGCAGAAAGAGTGCAGGAAATGTGATGAAAGATGGGTTTCTAAGTTGGTTTCCAGCCAGTGAAAGAGCTTTGCAGGCATGCTAATCATCGTGTTTTTGCCGTAGCTGTGACTCGTGGCAACGCTGTTCCGTTTCAGTAGAATCTGCGTTTTGAGTGGCATCGTCTACGTCCGCTTTGAATTTATTGTGTATGAAACGAATCAATCAAACAATCAATCACTCTTTATTGGCGATAAGAGCAGGAGTGATTCATAGGGAAATAACAATGGGTCCGCAATATATTCACTCAAAAGAGATGTCAGCTACGCTTCCTTGCGGAATGTACAACTAACCGAGAGACCTTTTGCGTTTTCGAAGTTGAGCGGCGCTCTGCTCCTGCCGATGACGAACAGCACCAGTTTGCACCAGCCATCCATATGCGCAGCGAGCAAAACTGAGAGCAGCCCGCTCATTTTTCCGCCATGGCATGTATTACCCATCAAATTATTCGCTTCTTTGACAGCGTCTGCCAAAACAGTGCATTTCAATTTTGTCGGCATTACATATTTCGGACAACGCAAAAAGTGATCGCGTCCCCATTAGAAATGTACTTGCAGGAGCACGGCGTGGCACAGCGTTCGATATATCGAGTGTGGCGGTGAACAGGAGTTCAATGTACGCGTAGTACATCGCTATACTTGTGCAAAGGATTTAAAAGGTAATTTTACAACTATTCTATATAGAGAATAATTTCGTTTATCTGAGTTCAATATATCCGGGATTGACCGTATGCAGAAGGTCCCAAGGTTATAAACCGCATAAAAGTAAAGCCTGCTAACATGATGCAGTCGACTTCTATTAATACGACCCTGAGGAAACAATTATTCGGCGAGTCGGGTTAAGGTACGTTGCTACCTTTTTGGAAATCTTTTTAGATTTTCACCCTAAACTGATTGCTTTGTGTCTGCCTTCAGAAAGGCTGCTAAAAAAGACCCTTCGAGTGTCTAAGGTAAAAAAACCTAAACTAATAAAACTAATTGCCATTTAATAACAAAAATTAGCCGAAATATGTCCGTCACCCCAGCAGTCATAAGTACCGATACTACCGCATGAAAAGATGTATGCAATATAAACCTACATTGGCTGCAATGTAGGTTTATATGTAGGCTGTGCAATGAACCCTGATATTTGTGCTGTCATCAGTATTAAGTGTGTTAAAGCAGAAACAAAATTGTGTCGTTTCAGGTGGTTGCATTTCAATTGAAATCCTATAACCTCAAAAGTTATTCATGGCTTTCAAGTTCATTGTACAGCTTATGTTTAGGAAAGAAGCATGAAACGTTTCACTGAACAATATTAGTTTATTCAAAAGTTACGAGCTCTTGCGCAACAAAAACAACTGAAAAAAAGATTTCGAGAAGAACAAGAATAAAAGTTTTCGAAACATTTAATATACATCAATGGAAGGTTGTGAAAGGCTAAAATTCACGACGCTCATAGGTGAGTCCCTCTTTAGCTTCCACGAGCTCACCTTTACATCGTTTTGCTTGGCGACATACCTTAAAGAGGCAGAAAAAACTTTCAAACCCACCGCTGATTCACGTGGCAGTATTGGTCTGATTTTAACATGTCCCTGAATCGAACGCACATCCACATTTTATGGATTCAAAGCAGAAAGCTAACATAAAAATGACAGCTCTTATGTAAAGTAGAAATCGAATGTGCACCGAATATTTTAGCAACAAAAATATAGCATGTCTCTGTTTATGGCGAAGTCTATCGTCGTTACTCTCGGAGCACCTTAAGACTGTGTATGAAGAACTTCTACGCGCTCTCCGTTCGGTTCATAGTGCGTCTGATATTCCGAATCTATCAAACGACTCCACAAAAATCGCAAATGGGATGGTGGCCCACAACGAAGACTAACCACTTTAATAGCTCATCCTGCAACGCATGCGATTTTTCAAATGCCTAGAACATGTGACGCAACTTGTAGCTGATAGATCGACATGTAAAATAGGTTATCTTTTGAATGTGCTCACGTAATCATACTGAATGAAGCCCGTCGTCATCGTCATGTTATGTGATAAATTGTTCTGTTGCCATTAGATGTCGCCATCTTGTGATTGCAATGGTGATGACGCTGGCTAGGCTGGGTCTGACGGTAGGCTCTTGCGAATGCTATGAACTCGGTTTTGGTCTTGGTTTTATATCGGATTGCGCTATACCGGGAACCTTAGGCCGAATTTTCTTGGACAAAAAGGTGTGCGATTAAATCGAGTAAATGCTGTAATAAATCATTGTGAGCAATCGTTTTCGCCTGAATATCTTCTTGGGGGAGGCCAAAAATAGGCGTTTTTGACCGGAGATGGCATTTGTCTGACGCAATCACTGTGCCCAAAGTGTGGCCAGAACAGACACTGCACTATTGGATTCATTACTAACGTCATCATTGGGGTCAGGTGTGTGGATGCTGACCAGCCAAGTTTGAATCATGAAGTGAGAGCCAATTTTAGGATCAAAATACCAAAACTTTCGGTCCATAGCTGGATGCCGGCTTAGTATGGATGCTGGCTGAGACTTCAGTCTGGATTGAGTTAACCAAAAAAATTATTTACGGGAGTGCAATTACCTGAAATCTACTGTATTAAACTAAACTGGCTGCAAAGCACTACCACTCTGCAAAATTTGACAAGCCAGCGGTTTTTCAATGAGGGATGAGCGCAGAGTGGTAGTATATATCTGGCGCTGATGTTTAGGGAGCGTTCAGTACAAACAATAAAGAACAGATAAAGCAAAATAAACATATCTATACAAAGTCAGGCACATTGCAGTAAAAACATGTAGTATTTGATAAATGTTTAATGCCATCGGCCCTGGGAAGCTTCAAAAAAGCGATGTCGAATTTGCTGTGAATATTAAACTGTATAAAATCAAGTAAATAGGCAAATCGATTTGTACCGCCAACCAATAATCTGTCCGACCAATAAACAAACCAACCTGCTGGAGGATTTTCAAAGATCTTTTGCTCTTCCTGGTATCGGAGACGCGAGTGCAGCGGCAGAATCCAGTCGTCAGACTTCGCTGGAGCTCGCTCGGAAAGCTCTGCTCGCACTTTGTTGATTTCGTTCCACCCGGGCAGGAAACAGAAAATCGCTTCGGAACGCTTCATCTCCACGATGTGCATGAAAACGTCGGGAACAATCCGGACCGCGTCAGAACCACACTGCAGAGGACAAATTGAGAGCTGTGACAATTGCAGTCCAACTTCGATATAACAAACACAGATATAACGAGTTGTAAGCTATGACAAAGTAAACATAGGAAGGCTCATCACTAATATCAGCATGTAACGAATACGTGATCCTCATTAAGTCGCACTCTGATATTTCGAAATATCTGTCAAGTGGAAATTTTTTTCCAGCAGTGATGTCATTTCATGTTTTTTTTTCACCCCTTATCTTGAAAAAGTTCTTCCGGCAAACTCCGGATATCTCTAAATCCCAACTTCGTAAATACCAGGGAAAAGGCAATGGGGCAGCGTCACTTGCAATCGCTTTTCAAACGGTGGCGGCGTGCTAGCTGAGCCAGATGCTGCGCCAGGCCGCACTCCCCCGCTTTTCTTTCCCCTTCTTTCTGTCCATTACCGCTCGAGGCCACTTGCTCAGCTGGTCGTTGCCACTTTGTTGTGGGCTCACACAGCACCTGTGAGCTGAAGTATTTATCTCCCTCTCGTTTAAGATGTTGTCAGTGACAACATCTTAATTTGTGACCTTGAACAAGATGATCAGGGCTTTTGAGCGGGTGCGATCAGCCCACATGCTACCAAATAGGCACAGTTGTACGAGTCATAGATAGGCAGGGTGCTAGATTATGATATGCGAACATCTAACTAGCTCAAACAGGCTGGGTGACTGTTGCGACCCTAATTTAAAGGGAATGCCCTTAGAAATCGTTATTATCATCACACAGAGGGAAAAGGGGAAGAAGGGGCAATGACACTATTTTAGTTATTCTAGGGACTGAAGCTATGCATAGCAGACATGGAAGGCGGCAACCGGATGAAGTTGTGCATGGCGCGGCAGTTGAGAACAGACCCAGTAATCGGAAGCGTTTCACACAGCCAGAACTTCTAGACAGCCGTTTGTGCCGTTACCTTTCGAAACACTTCTGCGGTCACAACTTTTTCTAAAACGAGGTCGTCCACAAAGAACTGAGTGACTGGGTGTGCCTTGCCCCGAATCATGATGACAGGCGCAGTAAAGTGCAGGTTCTTCTTGGTCCCACTCCTCTACTCTGGCGTCCGAGACGCACCGCCAGAGACGATGTACGCGAGTGAGGAGTTCTGCCACTACGAATAGCGGCGACGGGTTCGCTGAGTTGAAATAGACTCCGATGACGATTGAAAAAAAACACTTATATTCACAACTATTTACAAGAATTTACAAATACAAATACAAAACACATACAATACGGAACTGGTACACATAGGGCGACCCTATATCGACATAGTCGATGGTGCATAGCACCGAAGTTTGTCCAGAACGCTTGGACGGGGCAACGGGGCCACGTTTTCAACCCTTCGGTGCCCCGCCCCAAGCATTTACCACCCAATTGCCACCGAGTGGCTGTGAGTGGTCCGCCGACGCACCAATCACGAATCCTGTGCTAGGATAGTCTTGTTCGCCGGCGCTTCCAGTATTGCGCTTCTTCCAAGCGCCCTTTCCTCTACCACCTTTTACGGTATCTTTCTCCCTATCCCTCAAAACAACATACAAATAACCACGTTCCAAGAAAGGGGGGGGGGGGTGACAGATGCATAGCATGCGTGCTCCCGCGCAACGCCACAGCGCCCAGCACAATGGGCTCAATGAAATCCTAACAAGCAGGCAGCACCTGCAAGCCAAAGTGCTTGACCTTTGGTCTGACCCCTTCCCCGCTCGCACTTACTAGAAAAACTGATCGCGCAGTCGCTGCGGGCATACGTCAATGAAACCTGGCGACCGACACTTTGGGCTCACGTACCCCTATTCAGTAAATGCTTGCTCAGAGAAGCTCTTTACAATGGTCAATTGGCCACGGTCTCCGAAACGGGTTGTCAAAGGCGGTTACCGTGCAAAATGTGCTCGTGGTGAAGAATGCACACTGCATTCACGCTCTCTGTGCCCATTGCCCGACCGGCACTCGCACATCAGGGGCCAGCGACCCTCACGGACATCGAAGCTTTTGCTGTCAGGTCGCCTGCACGCGATGTACGTGACGAATCACCGATATTCCCCCTTCTTTAGGTCGCTTTGTGTACTCTCGGGTGCCATTGGCTTCGGTACGCACCTTCCACGTTTGCTCAGTGCCAGCCGGCTCTACTCACCTCACCACGTGTCAGGTATAATGGCATGTCATGAGCTGCGCCTCTGCCTAATCTCGGCACCGTCGCCGCGATGGGCGCCCACCACTGGCCCCTACTCCTCCCATTGTATCTCTCTGGTCAAGCGACGATCATTGACAAAATGCGCTAGCTGTCTCTTCCCTTTCTTCGCAGCAGTTTCACTTGGCGAGACCAGGTTCAAGGAAAACTCCCATCTTAAGCCCTCCGAGCAGCAATTAAATTAGCTAGCGCTTCTAGCAGCAGGCTTACAGGCGCGTCGTCGAAGCACTCCGAAAACTTCTCAGTGTTGATTGTCGCACTCATCAGAATCACCTGGCGGATGAAAAAAAAGCACGCAATACACCGCTATAAAATTTCTTCAGCAATCCATTTATACCTATAACACATTCAGAGCCTTTCAATATAACTTAAAGAGGAGAAAGGTTTACAGGGCATTTGACATAAATTACAGAAAAAATTTCAGGAGCAAATGTTAAAATACACAATACTTTGACAGGAACACATTAGGTACCAAACCAGAAAGAACAAGTAAACAATCACAGTGAAACGGCACTCTAGTCTGAATGTTGACCAACGCATCACGAAACAAGAAACTATCACTGATAGAAACAATGGTTACAAAAAGGTCGTTTCACTTCAGTGAAGTCCGAGGTATGATATGACAGAGAGAATGTATTTGAGTTCTGCAAGAAGGGACATGAACCTTATAAGTAGGAGTGTGCGAATGCTCTAAAATTTCGAATGTAATCTATTATATGAAACGAAAAATTTATCATCCATCCGTATGCAGCATGAAGCTACAACTTTTCCTTTTATGAACCTTCCTGTACCTCGGCGAATTCTGCAGAATTGATTTGCCGTTGATTATATGTTTAATATTCGTATTTATTTCGAGAACTAGGCAATAAAAACAACTCGAATATATTCCTGGTTGTGCGGGAGAAATAATGGTTCTTAGCGTTTATTTCTCTCTTAGCTAATAATATGTGTTTGATTTTGCGCAAAATTTTGTGGTCATTTTGTGCCGCTGGCGAAATTTCGCCTGTAAAGCACGCTCAGCCGCTGGATGTATACGCATTGCTATAAAACCAGCCTCACAGTAGCAAGGAGCATGGGTTCGCGGAAAGCAAGGGTGGACTCTTTTGCAGCGGCAACCCCAGTCCGAGCTTATCGCTTGACAAGAAATGCGATGAGTAAGGGGCTGGCGCAGGGTCACGTGCCTCTGAGATTCGACGTTGCATGATAAGGCACAGGTTTTCCTGTGGAAATTACTAGATTACCACGGACCCTTATCAGCAATCGGCAACGCGTAAACGAAGCGCCGCCAAACCGTGATCTCCTGATAACGGTGTAGTACTCGCTGATTCTTTGCAACATTGCGTGGCAGCAGCGCATGGTGCAGCGCTCTCACCATTTTGGGCTGCGTTGACAGGAACGCTTGAGCGGCCGTTGTTCCCATGGTGGATAGACAGGAGGTCGTTCCAAATCGTTGAAACCACTGACCTACCTATCGTGCTGATCAGTGGTTCAAACAGGCGTAATGCACGTGGTGATGCACGCGGAATTACGCAAAAATGAGAGTGACGCGATCGTTGGATCCGATATCACACCGGTGCACGCCCCGCGCTATGCTACTTATGCTGTACGCCTCCTCCATAGAGGCGTGCCTTGAAAACGCGTGACCATGCGTGAGCTTCCGCGCGGCTTCCGAAATCCGCCCGCATGTTGAAGGCCGTTTCATCATTGTGGTTACACTGAAGTGGGGTGTGCGCTGCCGTGTGCCATGTTTGTTCGCACTTACCTGCTTTGGTTTTTCACTCGTGTGCGCTCTTTTTACCATCACTGCGTTGCAAGCGTTTGTTCTAAGAGTAAATATATTGACGCGTGCTCTATGTAGACATTTAGACTACTATGACGATATCTGCTTTAACGTGATCCGTGTAGTGTGACAGGGGGAACTTGAAGACGAAGAAGACGTCTGTTGTTCTGGTGGTCTTTTCGAACAGGCTGTTCCGCTGTGGTCTTGCTCCGCCGTTGATGTCTATTGTTCGCGTTGAACCGCGACACATGGTGGAGGTTCTGGGTACACAACCCTGCCTGATGCTCCGGACTCCTCCTGGGAGCCGTTCATCCAGCCCATCTGCAATTACAACTCCTGTGCATCGCTTCAGTCGGCGGTTGCTAGGCCTTTCCCCCGAGCTCAACCCCCTACAAGAACGCTCGTCCGAGCCCTGTCTACCTCTGCCAATGGCAACCGCCAGCCTCCCACAGGTTCCACGAGTTCCACAAGACAACCCTTCTGCAACCACTGTTTCCCGATCGCTTTCATGGTGGCGCACATGAAGATGTTGAAGACTGGCTTGACCAGTACGAACGTGTTGCCAAGGTCAATGGGTGGGCTGCTCAACAAAAGCTCTCCCACGCGTATTTCGCCCTTGACGGTAGTGCTCGCACGTGGTTTGAAAACCGCGAAGCCAGTTTCGCTACATGGAATGATTTTCAACACCAGCTAATTCAAACATTTGCGAGAGTCGATCGACGGGACCGTGCCCAGCAACTAATTGAGCTGCGCTTTCAGAAAGCCAACGAAACTGTAGCGATGTTTGCCGAGGACATGGCCCGCCTGTGTCGTAGAGCTGACCCTCACATGCCCGAGGAAAAGAAATTACGCTACCTTATGCGTGGCATAAAAGAAGAACTGTTCGCCGGACTTGTGCGCAATCCACCGAGTACCGTGGCGGATTTTATAAAGGAAGCCGCTGCTATTGAACGCGCACTCCATCTAATGTGCAGGCAGTACGATCGCTTGCCCACCAGCACTCCTATCAACGCCACCGCAATGACCGTTAGCAATCAGAACTCCCTTCGTGATCTAATTAGGCATATTCTTCGCGAAGAACTCTTCAGAAGATCCGGATACCAGCAATGGGCACACCCATGGCGTCAGTCGCTGAAGTCGTACGTGAGGAAATTAGGCAAGCGTTCTCCGCAGGCGATCCTGGTTACGAGCAGCGTCCCCTAAGTTATGCCAACGCTGTCCGACGTCAACCAGCTGTTATGCCCATGCGGTCGCAACATCAGCCGCCGAGACCCACACTTTGGTCATCACCACCAGAGGAACCTCTCAGACACCCACCCGTTGTGCCGATCCCGTCCTACCGCCAGCCGTCATCCGCTGAATTTTGGTCACCGCCACAAGACGAGGCTTCGAGGCGCCCGCAAATTCGAAAAACGGACGCATGGCGCACGGTTGATAGCCCCCCCCCCCCCTCTGTTATCACTGCGGAGGCATCGGCCATATTTCCCGCCATTGCTGGTACCACGACGCCTCATTTCGACCTCTTCAGTCCTGGTCTGACGGTCGACGCACCAGTGACTACATTCCACGCCGCGACAACGCTGCTTTTCAAGGTCCTCCGGTGGCGCGCACTCTGAACGATGACTCTCCGCCTAACCACCAGACCAATTTTGGCCGACGGTCACGCTCTCCGTCCCCTGCTCATTCATCTTCACTGAATGGACGTGCCTTTGCTGACCTCCGGGGAAGGAGGTCGCCCAGACCACGCCGGGGAAACTAACGGCGGCGACCTCTGGGGGTAAGGTTGCGGGCCGGCAACAAGACGATGAAAAACCCGCAATAATCCCGCCTCAAGACGCAGTGAAACCGACACACTCTGATACCGACGAAATTGTGAGCGCAGATCTTATTGTTTGCGTTGACGGAAAGCAAGTGCGAGCGCTAGTCGACACTGGTGCCCATTATTCGATAATAAGGGAAAGCCTAGCCGTTCGCCTTAAGAAAGTAAAAACGCCCTGGATGGGACCCCACATAAGGACTGCGGGTGGCCAACTGCTCACGCCTGCTGGAAGCTGTACGGCGAGAATCACCATAGGAGATTCTTCCTTCGTGGCAACTTTCGTCGTTCTTCCAACTTGCTGTAAAGATCTGATCATAGGCATGGATTTTTTACGGGAATACGGCGCCATAATCAACATCCCGGATCGCTTGGTTACGTTCCACAAAAGCCCTGATTTATTTCCCTGCTTAACGCCGCAACACAACTCCTTTCGTCTAACCGAAAACGACGTGGTCGTCCCACCTCGGTCATGTATCCTTGTTTCGGTGGCATGTGACGTACTGTTTTATTGTGAAGGAGTTGCAGACCAAGAAACCCCCTTGTTATTTACTCACGGTATCTCCGTTGCTCGAGGCAACGTAAATATCACAGATGGGCGCACGAACCTGTTAACAAATTTTAGCACCGAGCGACGGCACCTACAAAAGGCCACGGCTGTGGCTTACTTTGACGATGTCGCTGATGTTCGTGGGTGCTTTTCTGTACTAGAAGAAGCCCATGCGCAAGACCCAGCACCTGTGCTTCACGTAAACACTACTTTAACGCAGCTCGAGCGAGAACGACTTCTTGCGCTACTGGCTGAGTTCCACGACTGCTTTGCGTCGACGTCAAGAGTCGGTCGGACGCCCCTAACCAAGCACCGCATAATCACAGAGGATGAAGTGAGAGCGATTCACCAAAACCCTTATCGTGTGGCCTCAAAACAACGTGAAGCGATACAAGAGGAGGTAAACCAAATGATTGAAGACGATGTGATTCAGCCTTCCAAGAGCCCCTGGCCATCGCCTGTAGTTTTGGTCAAGAAGAAGGACGGCAGCTTGCGTTTTTGTGTGGATTATCGAAAGCTAAATCAGGTTACAAAAAAAGACGTGTATCCGCTTCCCCGCATAGACGATTCACTTGATAGGCTTCGAAACGCTCGTTATTTTTCTTCCGTGGACTTAAAGAACGGGTATTGACAAATTGAAGTAGACCCGAGAGACCATGAGAAAACCGCTTTTGTCACGCCAGATGGACTATACGAATTTAAAGTATGCCTTTCGGCTTGTGCTCTGCACCTGCTACTTTTCAACGGCTTATGGATACCGTGCTTTCGGGGATGAAGTGGAAAACCTGCTTAGTCTATCTCGACGGCGTCATAGTGTTTTCCGCGACGTTTGAAGAGCACCTTGAACGGCTTGAAGCGGTTCTGGAGTCTATACGGTCCGCCGGCCTTACCCTAAAGCCGGAGAAATGCCACTTTTACTTTGCGGAGCTAGAGTTTCTTGGCCATGTCGTCAGCCACCCGGGAGTCCGCCCGGATCCTAAAAAAATTGCCGCTGTCACACAGTTCCCTGTTCCTTCTGATAAAAAGGCTGTCAGACACTTTCTGGGCCTCTGCGCCTATTATCGGCGGTTTATTGCAGACTTTGCTTGCATTGCGTCACCGTTAACTGGCTTCACGAGAGATGACGTTGCGTTTGTATGGGGCGACGAACAGCAAGCTGCATTTAACGATTTGCGGAACCGTTTACAAACGCCCCCTGTGCTGGCCCACTTTGACGAGACAGCTCTGACAATGCTTCACACTGATGCCAGCAATGTTGGTCTCTGAGCTGTTCTTGTGCAGTGCCAGGAGGACACAGAAAGAGTGATCGCCTATGCAAGCAGAACGCTCTCACGCGCAGAAGAAAATTACTCTACAACCGAGAAAGAATGCCTCGCCTTTGTATGGGTGGTTACAAAATTTCGCCCTTATTTGTATGGTCGCCACTTCAAAGTTATCAGCGACCATCATTCACTCTGCTGGCTCACAAATCTCAAAGATCCTTCCGGGCGATTAGCACGTTGGAGCCTGAGACTGCAAGAGTTTGATATGACGGTCCTGCACAAGTCGGGGAAACGGCATACCGACGCTGACTGCCCGTCTCGGTCACCCATAGAATCAGCTCCTTCGACCGATGAAGAGGAAACAGCATTCCTCGGCCTTCTCGACACGTCTACCATTGCACAACAACAACGTGACGACCCTGAGTTGCTTGGCCTGATTAATTTCTTGGACGGACGAACTCAGACAGCACCTAAGCCTTTCGCAAGAGGATTACCATCATTTTGCTTAAGGAACAAAGTTCTATACCAAATGAACTTCCGATCGAGCGAATCAAGCTATTTTCTCGTCGTTCCTACTGCTCTTCGTAGGGAAGTACTGGAAGCATGCCACAACGAGGTCACTTCTGGGCATCTAGGATATACGCGAACACTGAACAGAGTGCGACAAAGATATTATTGACCAGGACAGCCCGTTGCCGTGAAACATCACGTTCGGACCTGGTTAGATTGTCAGCGGCGCAAGTCACCTCCAACGAAACCAGCCGGTTTGCTCCAACCCGTTCAAGTACCGCAAACGCCATTTGACCAGATCGGAATGGACCTCTTGGGTCCACTTCCTACCTCTATTATTGGTAACCGCTGGGTTATTGTAGCAACTGACTATCTTACTCGCTACGCCGAAACAAAAGCTATCCAGAGAGCTCAGTAGCAGAGGTTGCCCGATTTTTCGTAGAGAATGTTGTGCTGAGACATGGCGCACCAACCATCGTCATAACAGACCGAGGCACCGCATTCACAGCCGCGCTTTTAGATCACGTCCTGATGCTCAGTGGCACAACTCATCGAAAGACAACAGCCTACCATCCACAAACAAACGGACTAACAGAGCGCCTGAACAAAACACTCGAAGACATGCTTTCCATGTACGTGAATATAGAGCACAAAGATTGGGACGAGATTCTGCCTTATATCACGTTTGAGTATAACGCGGCTAAACAAGAAACTACATGGATGACTCCATTCAGCCTTGTCCACGGACGCGAAGTAAGGACGATGCTCGACGCCATGCTACCACACGAACCTGACGACATTGACACGGATGCCGATGCGTTTACGCAACGTGCAGAAGAAGCCAGGCAGCTCGCACGCGTGCGAATACACCTGCAGCAAGAATACGATGCAGGTCACTATAATGCCCGTCATAGGCCTGTAACGTACGACACCCGTGACAGAGTATGGGTCTGGATGCCTATGCGAAAACGGGGACTACCCGAGAAGCTGCTGAGGCGATATTTCGGACCTTATAAAGTGCTCCGTCGGCTAAGTGACGTCACATACGAGGTTGTTCCAGATAGCCCTTACTGCACAAGGCGCCGCCAACACCGTTCTGAACTTGTGCATGTAGTGCGCATGAAGCCCTACGTCAGCGAGTGACTGTACGAAGGACTTTCGTTTTCACCAAGCGAACTTATTGTTTAGCATCGGGGCGATGCTCTTTTCGAGGGAGAGCAAATGACGCGTGCTATATGTAGCCATTTAGACTACGATGACGATGTGTGCTTTAATGTGCTCCGTGTAGTGGGACAGCGGGAACTTGAAGATGAAGAAGACGTCTGTTGTTCTGGTGGTCTTTTTGAACAGACTGTTCCGCTGCCGTCTTGCTCCGCCGTTGTTGTCTCTCCTTCGCGTCGAACCGCGACAATATTTTAAAAAATTCGTTGTATCTGGAAGCAGTTTTACCATGCAGAGACGGAAAATGGTAAGTGCTCTGAAATGTGGTCGTTATAACCAATAGCTTGTTATATCTGGGATCGTTATAAATGGGTGCGACTGTATTCGTGCCACGAAAGGTGCTTGTTCAGGGCGAACTTCTTGAAAATGCATGCTAGAGTTACTAAAAGTGGAACTGAAACTAGAGGGACTAAAGGATAAGTTAACTCTGGCCCAACTTATTCAGCGTCAACATTGACTTCGGAACAAGCAGACGATCGTCGCTGCAGCAATTTGAGGGTGCGACGATTACTCGAGGAAAAGAATTCCAATTATTGTTGGCCAACGTGGGCGGTGTGAGCATAAAGTGAGGGAAATGGGCGACAATCGTAAATATGCATAAACATTAGGAAAAGTTCGGGGAGAGTTGGAAGGCATGTCGCTACAAGAATGAAGAAAAGCCCACCTTGAATGTACGGTGCATGGAGAGCACCTCTCGAAGGAGCACAAGCAGGAAGTTGGTACAGACATCGTGTTCATGGGCCTCGTCAACGATGACGTGCGACAATCCTTGCAGTTCGACGTTCTGCTGCCAGTGCCGCAGCTGCATGCCCCCTGTACAGAAGAGTTTGCCTCCGCGGCTCGTCAGCAGCTGCTTCGTGAGACGGACATGGAAGCCGACGGTGTCGCTCAGCTGCAGGAATGAAAATTACCTCATGCAATACATTGACATCTGCATTGCAATGTTACACCAAGGACAAAATTAGGACAAACTTATAAAACTGATTAGGACCAAGGACAAACTTATAAAACTGCGCTTCCAACATACCAAAAGTCACTGCAAAGTGTCTTGCTGACCTTTACAGTTTGGCATATGATGCATAAAAAGGAAATACAGTTATCAGCCTTTTGCTGCATAGTTTTAAAAAACAGATTCTTGAAAGAATGCTCTATGAGTCAATACTGATTCCCCGTTTCAAGATAATGAATTGCATACGATCGCACTACAGTTGATATAAAATTGCAACATTAGTTACAGGCATGACTATACTACCTGTGCAAAACGCTAGATTGGGTGGCCTTCCGTGAAGCCGAGCCGCAGTAAAAAGTATAAACTTGTGCATGACCATCACCTAGCTTAAACACTGTATACATGATGCAGAGCTGCCCACAATGTCCCACCAGCCACTTCATCAGCAACTGGCAAATTTTAATCGCAAGCATTCTGCCAAGGTCACTAGTTCTAACCAGTGCTCCTTGCATGGCAGTCGGCAGCCAGAGTCGCAGTTTGCTATGTGGCGGCAACTATATTCACACCTGCCATGTTTGCATCAGAACGAAAGCGGATTGTGTCTGAAAAACTGAATGGCACATTGTCCGCCATCCATTGTTTCGGGTGGCCATTGTTATAGGGGTAGGTGACGGAGTCCGAGTAAGCGTGCAGGTGCGAAAAAACAGGCGTCTAAAAAAATTGATTGGAGATGGTATTTGCAAGTTTTTGTCAGCAGAGTAAGTATAATTTGAGCTACTTCAGGGTTCCACGGGAGGCGGAAGGGTAAATGCCACCCACCACTCCGGTTGACCTCCGAACACCTTGGAAAGGACTCGGCAATTCGAGCAGTTAATTTCTGTTTAAGTTAGTTAAGACCTGTTTAAGTTAGTTAAACAGTAGAAACGTACCGTACCTTTATCTAAAATTTATCCAGTTTGTCGGCAACTCCTGTCGTGTGTAGTAGTGGCGTTTCTTTGCCTTCTTACGTCGCCTTTTCCCTCTGCCGCCCTCCCCCCATGCATGTGGGCTGTGAGCGAAGAGTAGCAAGGTTGCTGTTCACTCATTTCATGGCTGCGTCGGTTCTACCACATGCTCTGCTCGCTCGCTCTCCCTACCTCCTGTCTACCATTCTATCTACCTCCACTCTGGACTGTTGTAATGTAATGTAGTACAAATGTAAGCACTGAAACTTCTGCAATGCTTTTGCGGGGGGTAACGGATAATTACACCAGGCAAGAGTCATAGTGACAATGCAATGCAAAGGCTGAAATGAATTTCTCATGTCGCATTTCCCCTCTGCCGCGCTCCTGCTATGAAGCACCAACCAACGTGGTGTGCAAGACAGCGACAGCAGCAGCAGTGCAAACGTCAAAGGAAGAGGCGAAGAAAGGTTTACTTAAATTTATTTACCAACCTCTTCGTGCCGCTTGAGAGCCGCCCGCTTTGCCATGGAGATTGCTGCAATCCTCTTGCGCTGGGTGACCACGATACTGCATCTAGAGCCTTGGCCTCCACGAATGTAGTCCTCAAAGATGAACTGCGCAGCCTGCGTGGTCTTCCCAGATCCAGTCTCGCCACAGATCACAACCACACGGTTACGGTTGATGACACTTACAATGTCCTCCCTGCAGCGTGGAATGTAGGTCAAGTGCTTTTTGAGCTTTTTAGTTTTCGTAAACATTTCCATGCTCTTTGAAATTCCGCTCAAAGTACAGCTGAAATTTCTTATAATAACAACGAAATCCCATGTAACAAAAATACCTTCATTGTACAGTTAAACCTTCATATAACGAACATCAATATAATGAAATTCTCAATATAACGAAGTATGCAAATTTCTATACCTTTTTGTCCATAGAACACCATTTCGAACCTCAATATAACGAAGTGTGTTTATGCCCCCAGTTATATATCGATATAAAGAACTTCAATACTGTCAATTTCTGTTAATTTGACTCCGTTTAATTTCATTTTTCGGTTAATTCAATCGTGAGCGAAGGCCCCGGCCGGTGCCCATGCATTTATAATGTCTGTTTCGACAACAGTTGGAGAAGCAGTAATTTTAATGAATGAGGCTGCTGCAGGCCTTCGGTGTTTTTCCTGGGAACACAGACGGTCTTACTAGGCGTGTTGCCTCCAGTCTTACCTCGCGTGTTGCCTGTCGCTGTTGCTCTCAGGATTGATGCAGTTCAGCATCATCAACACACACGTCAGCGTGTCACGAGAGTGGATGTGCGGGTTGCCGGCCAAGACGCCGAGGCTGTACTCGGGAGAAACCACTGCGCCACACTCGGCGACCAGGCGAATCATGCTCGCGGCAGCTTCTGCTCCAGGCGAACTTTGCTTCTCTGAACTGCGTTGACAACGCATGACGATATTTACCACTGCTTTTGAAACGCGCATTCGTCATACAAGGCTTCGCGGAACGCTGCAGCTCTTCCGAGGAAAGGTTTTCTGCTATATTATAAGTGAACTGCGCCTTCCGAATCAGAACAATGACGATTTCATCATCCATTCGGAAAATACGAGAGATAGATTCTGGCAATCCCGTTGTTGTGGTGTTCGATTGTTGTGCTTTCTTACCACCCAAGTCTACTGCCGTTGTCTTATCATTGTGCGAAATATGCGTAGTAATCTTGGTTCTGCAAATGCCCAGCTGCCATGTAGCAAGTTCTAACCTAATTTATCCTATAACGAGACTGACACTTGGTGTTAACCATGACCATAAAGTGATTAAAGTGCGGTAGTATAGGTTAGGATTTTCTTTACGTTTTATTTATTCAAGCATGACATCATTCCTACTAATAAAGGAAGGCACAAATAATAGGAAAGGTATCTTAACACAATACGTCCCCATTGCACTATATCGTATGCCACCGGCTTTCTTCTACTTCCTCGTGCTGCAGTTTCCAGAATCTCGGTTGTGTGTTCAATACTGGCATTCTTTTATGAACGGGCGGAAGCCTGGAATTTATTTTTTGATTCCTCGCTGTTGTTTATGGGACTCAGTGGTGTTGGAAAAGGTATCGAATACGACAAAAACAGGCTCAATTCCCGTTGTTTGCCTGATTTCTTCCTACACCATTTATATGGCAGCAGAAATCAGCAGCATCGTATACACAAAGGAGCGAGATTTGCGCCAGTACTAGAAATATTATTATTATTATTATTATTATTATTATTATTATTATTATTATTATTATTATTATTATTATTATTATTATTATTATTATTATTTCCTATGGAGCCGTACTAAGTTATGTAAACATTTTTCTGATACCTAGGCTCGTACTTCAATGTATATAAATGCAATAACTCTAAAGCGTAGGTTGGAACCCTTCCTGAAGCATTACCATTGAACAAACTCATGTGGTCTATACTCGAGAACAACTTTCTGTGGCAATGAAGTGAAACAGCACATGTGTTACCATGGGCTACACATGGGCTACAGCACATGTGTAGCCCATGGTAACACATGTGACACATGAGCTAACACACGGTAACACATGGGCTACAGCACATGTGTTACCGCGCCACGTAGTCCGGCAGCGTTTGACAGTGCTTTTGGTTGATCGGAACAGACGCTGAATCGGCGCAGCTTCCACATGCGACGGTTGTGCATTTTCTCAGACGCGGAAGGGAAAAGCCACAAGATAAGCAAACTTCTACACTCAGTGGTGTGTTCTGTGTTATTTAACTGTTGCTAATAAGGTGTTTATGTTTTCTCTTCTCCAGCCTAAACTACCGTGGATTTAAACGCGGGACACTTTTCAGAAGCGCTCTCTGCCTACGTAGCTTTCGCTTCATTGCCACAGAAAGTTGTCCGCGAGTTTAGCTGTCGTGAGACTTGAAATATGCTGTAAAGTCAGTGCTTAACCAACACTACCAGTCACGTAGGGACTAACACATATTCTTGGCGCTATATTCAAGCGTCGGTGATGCAAGCCTCCCAATTTGAGGGTGGGTTCTCTTTGGCACTTATCACGTTCTTCTTATCTCCTTCTCTGGGCTTTTTTTGTAAACGGTCAAAAATAATTCCATTATCGGTGGGCGTTATCTTCCTTGCGCCACACTAGTGCCAATACGAGATATTACCGAACTCGCACAAGTTCACTCGAAGCGCTCAATCATAACTACCTGCTTTGCCTTGGGGCATGAGGATCAAGTGATGAAATTTGTTGTTTCTACGACAGATAGCTGAATTCTACCAATTTGGGGAGCCCTAATGTTTATACGAGGCGTAAACTTCTTCAAAAACTACTTGAAATTGGTGCATTAAAACCTTTAACGTTGAAGTTAACGAATTTTTACTCGGCAACAAAAACAGCTGTTGCATTCATTGATCACCTTGCTTCGGACATTTTTTTCCATTTATGATAACACCCGATTTAAATTTGCCTTA
This sequence comes from Dermacentor silvarum, assembly GCF_013339745.2. NCBI lineage: Eukaryota > Metazoa > Arthropoda > Arachnida > Ixodida > Ixodidae > Dermacentor > Dermacentor silvarum. The sequence goes on from NC_051154.1 coordinate 298,980,892, forward strand.
GCTAACATTCTATAATTAGGAACTACCATGCCTTACCATGCTTTGTTACATTATTGTTAAGTATGATTATTGTCTACCCACTCCCCTCTGGAATGTTTTATTCATGAGGGTTAATAAATAAATAAATAAATAAATAATAAATAAATATACTGCTTCTATTAGTGCATGTGTCCAAAACAGACAAGATTGCTGTGTGAATTTATAGCCTATAGCAAACTGTTCAAATATTTGCGATGATCTTGCAGTAGTAAACCCGCAAATGCTTGTGTTTTACAGAGTGGTGCACAAAATATCAATTTTGCCGAATTTAGGTGTCTCAGTAGCTACAGTTTACACAGTTGCGCTATCGCTTTTATTTCTGAGTTGCGGTTGTAAGCGATTTTCTGCAATTTGACATGAATTACTAAAATCAAGAATCCGCTGAAAAGCAGTGTGGAGATTCTAACGCTATCATTGTATCTGCAGCAAGCAATAAATTCGGTTCATTAGATACAAAGCAAAATAATTTCTCCCGTCTCATTTATTGAGACAGAATCTTCGGAGGTTAAAGAATCCTTTTACGAAACGGGGGATTTCAGCAGAGCCACAGCGCGGACTCCTGCAAGCAAATAAATCTGGGTAGCATGAAGCAGCTGCATATCTTCGTGAATTTGGCGAGGCCGATGACTCTCAACCAGGAGCAAAGCTTCGACGACAACACGCACATCAAGGTTAACGTTAAAAGCCATTAGGCGTGGCAAAATCACAGCATGCGCGGAAGTTGCGTGTACTCCCTCCTAACATTATAATCATGCATGCAGAGTTTGAGAGGCTTGTTAACAGCAGATGGGCGCAGCGACTAATAATGCGCGATACTAATTTAAAGGGAGAATATCAGGAATTGGCTTAACATTGTTGTCGGTATTGAATATCACGCCCAGGTTGAATATAAACGAAACTGCGCAATGTGTAGTTAGTACCGAATCATTTATTTTTAATTTCAATGAGCGAATAACCACTGTTATCATCAATGATCAATAAAAGTACATTTTATCGAACCATACAAAAATATTTCAAGGTAAAATAAATTAAAAACATTTTTCAAGCTTATTATGATGCGATGTGAGGACGCTCGGCCATATCAATCATGCTACCATGCAAGCGCAGCAGAATAATGCTCCTTATGGCTGTTAATTGGTATTGCTACAGCAATTCCTCCTTTGTTGGCCTCTGCAAAAAAAAATAAATAGACGCTATTATTTTTTTCATCACGAAACGAAACAAGCCGTAAAGTTGATTTTCCAAATTGAATAATTTAGGGCTTTTACTCAGTTACCCGCCACGCTGGCTTAGCGGCTATGGTGTCGCGTTGCTAAAGGCAAGGTCGCGGGTTCAAATCCCGGTCACGGCGGCCGCACCACGATGGGGGCGAAAAGCAAGAACGCCCGTGTACTGTGCTTGGGAGGCACGTTAAGGATGCCCTGGTGGTCAAAATTAATCCGGAGCCACCACTACGGCGTGCCTCATAATCAAATCGTTGTGAAGAAAAGCCCCAGAATTCAATTCTACAGAAATCCGGCACGGTTAAATTCCCCCCGCCCTTCCCTCCCTCTACACAGAAGAACGAAATCAAATACCTGTGTATCATGAGCAAGCGTCCGGTGCCCCTAGATACGACCACCGTCTGGTGCCAGCCTCCTTGGACGGTACATGGAGCTTGCATGGTGTTGCAGTGGGACACGCTGTCCTTGACGCCAACCACGAGCAGGTCACAATCGGCCCTCGGGAATAGTTTCCTTCGGCGTCCTACGCAGCTGTCGCAGGCGCGTTCGTTGGCCTTGTTCCGCAGCTTGAGCAGAAGATCACGATTGTCTGAGCGAACGTGGTGAATGGCCAAGTTGATGGACACGTAGGACACGTCGTCTATTGCCCCCTCTGGACGTATGACGAGTGAATCGAGGACGGCTGGGATGCTGACACTTCCGAGAATGTCGATGCGCAGCAGCGAAGAAGACGCTTAACGGCGGTGTCACTGTTCGAACGCGCGAGCAAGGTTTTTTCTATGCCACGGGTGCTTCTCGTGCCAGCGCGTGAGAGCGTGGCCACAGTGCTGTTCTTCTTTTTCCTCTCTTCCATTGTAAACTCAGTACAGCTACCGGCTCTCTGCTTTCTCCTCGGGTCTTACGCTAAAACGCTTTGACGCTAGCAAGACAGCTGGAGAATGAAGCACCGCAAAGACAGAGAGAGATGGTCAACTATTTTGATCTACCAACCGGTGTCTTAGGGCTCAAGTACGGGCCAGATATAGGATAGCACAGTCATCTAGGATATTACACGGAGACAAGGATTTTAACGCGATAGCATTAAGGGCCCCGTGTCGCAGAAAATCCGGCGTCGGTGTCGGCGTTAGGAAAGACAATCAACTTTAAAAAAACACGTTATGTCTGTTTATTGACCAAAATATCTTATATCTAACGGCGGCAGCGAAGGATGGAAACATGTTAGTATTGGACGAAACGAGCCAGCTGCTTTTGTACAAAAATAAAGTCTAGAGAGAAAACAAAGACCGAATAAGAAAGTTACCAGAATTGAGCCCCCCAGCCACAAGTTAAGAAAAACAAACGAGGTTGAAATTTGCGAATTCGTGCTGAGATTATGAACGATTTTGACCTCAGGGTGCTAAGAACACTCGGGTACCGCCTCCACCCGCGGCAGCGGACGTGGCCAGGCTTATCGCGCAAAATTCCAGCAAGGCATAAAATTTTTAAAATTAAATTTTGGATTTGTGCACCAAAATCGCGATTTGATTACGAGGCTCGCTATAGTCAGGTACTGCGTAATAATTTTACCACATGGGATTTTTTAACGCGCACCCAATGCATCGTGCACCAGCAGGTTTGCATTCCACACCCGTCAAATATTGGTCCCCGCGGACAGGATCGCACCGGCGACCCCGATCTCAGCAGCGCAACGCCACAGCCCTACCGCGTTATAAAAATTTCGATGTTTGCATGGCTTTTCTACCATTTCGTGAGATGACGCCACCGGTAAAGTTGACAAATACCGGGGAACATTTCAATCGAAGCAGTAAGTTCTTCGCCAATCGTTTTTGTTTTATTTGGGGGGGGGGGGGCACAAGAAAGGTCTTCAAATTTCAACCGATTCCATAGTCTTCCACACTTCTAATTTTCACCGCAACTTGGAACGTGCTTTCGACCTAAGAAGTTGAACCATGTACATGTGATCTGGGGCTAGCCTTCTTGAGCTTATTTCTTCGGGACATTTTAGAAAGTTAAACTCTATGATTAGTTATTAGATAAAAGCTGTTTTTGCAGAGGAAGTACAGCCACCCTGAAAAGGAAGTTACGCAAATAATGGCAGCATAATCGTACAAGGAACGAAATTCGCTGTTAAGATTGCAAGCACTCCCAAAGAGCCACTAAAAATTTAATATTCGTTCAATTAGATCACTCTGTCACAAGTATTACAAATAATGGAATGCGTAGCGCCGTGTCCTTTCGTATTTTGGCGTCGAAGGACACAGCGATTGCATTTTCGTCATCTACAGATTACAAAGAGGTTTAAGGATGAAAAATTTCTTAGAGAGCATATTTGAATCAAGTGCATAGAAATCAGTGCTGAAACAACGGAATCAATATAGTTACGTAACAAAAATATTCATTCAAGTTATCACTTTATTAATTCTTCCAATAGCTGAGACGTAGCCATTCTCTTCGCACTTTCTGTTCGAAGATGAAAAGAACGTCCCAAGGCGATGATATTTCTATTTCTCAACACTTATATTGCCTCGTATTCCTTCACATAATCTTCTTTATTTATTTTAAATGTACCAGCCGCTTATTGGCCTATCCTCCGTCGGGGGTATGCGCCATATTAGGGAAATAATTATCATCCTGATCATCGCTGATTCGACAGCATCATGTCGGGAAACGGTGCCGTCGCGGACATCATTCCTCTGCCAGCGCTTGACAAGGGGCGCCGTTTAAGTTGTCAACTTGGTCAGCCCTCACTGCCACAACACCTGATAAGCAGTAGGGCCCAAGCCCGTTCTATTCGTGCCTTGGAAGACGGGCCACTCGTGCCAGTAGCCATTCGCCTTCGCCAGCGCGGACGTTGCCGCTCCGGAGCAGAACGTTGTTCAGCTGAACGCCAAGGGGCGCCACAGCTGCTGCATGGTGTACGTCTTGCCAGAAGGCGGCGTGCGGATGGTGGGACTGACATCGTCACCCGCATCGGCTGCGAATTCAATGCGAGCGACTACAGCAGCGTCGTCGTCGTCAACGAGTGAGCAAGGACGTCGCAAGTGAAAGCTGCCGCTGACTGCGGCTGTGGCGGTCGGCAGTTTATGTTCTTCTCCACACCGAAGGGCCACTTGCCCAAGCCGTTGAAGGACAGCGTCGCTGGCACCTTGAACCATGCGTCGGTACCGCGTACGCCTGCCCAAGGAGGAGCGCTTGTGGCCTCGCCTAGTATGCTGAACTCTAAATCTAGCGATATTGAAGTTTTGGTGTTGTCGGCACTAACAACCAAATCATTCTGCGCGGCTATATGTCAACTATGTTTTATATTACTGTGTGTTTCTTTCATTTGATTGTCCGAAAGATGTATTTTTTTGAAGGCATAAAAACGTGATATTCGATGGAAACAGCGTGTCGTTAACTGGAATCAATTTTCTCTAAGGGATATATTTTAGCTTCGCTCGTCGCGGTTTCGATCCTGGCTGCGGCGCTCGCATTCCGATGAAGGTGGAATGCAAAAACGCTCATGTACTGTGCATTTGGGCGCACGTTAAAGAATCGCACGGGGTCAAAATTATTACGGAAAACCCCATTACGGCGCGACAATCGGCAAACCGTGGTCAATTGGCAAGCAAAACCTGACTGATTGACTGAATAAACTTTATGAAAACCAGCAAGAAGTGGTGGCTAGGCCTAGGCCTCCCACGTGGGGACGTCGAGGTGTTGCTTCTTCGCCGCCTCGCAGGCTTGCTGGGTCGCCCAGTGTTGGTCGTCGAGGTTGGAGCTACGCATATGGCAGTGTGCCATCTGGACGAGAAGGTAAACACTGAAAATGATTATGAGCACAAAAAGAAAAATTCCGAGGTTTTGCGTGTAATACCCCGACACGCAAAACCCCGGAATTTTCTTTGTGCTCCTAATCATTTTCAGTGTTTCTAACTTTATTATCATTTTGGAGGTGACTATAATAACAAATATGCCCTCCTTCATTATTCACAAGTTCGATGCGCTCCAGTCAACAGGCATAAACAAACAAAGCATAGGAGTTGACTGTCATATTAGTTTTAATAGTGCCTGTCATGGACAATATTTAGAGAGAGAGACAGAGCGAGAGAATAAACTTTATGCAATAGTTGACACGTGTGTAGGTAGCTCGTCCGCTCTGCAGTGGCTGGTCCCCTCAGTCCAGGAGTCCAGCGGCCTTAGCTGTCCTCGCTCGGTTGCCCAGGTCGAGCTGGGCCATCGAGTCGGGAGCTGCACAGCGCTGCCTCCCGTTGCCGTGTGGTGGGGTGTGCTATGGGTGATAGATGTGGTGTGCATTCGCAAGCCCATACCATGTGGTAAAGCGTTGCGCATTGATTGCAGTGTGGGCATTTATAGGAATACAGCGCAGGGTGTAGGACGTGGTAGAGCCTGAAATGGGGATATGAGTTTGGAGTTTACGCCATATTACGGCTTCCTCTCGTGTCAGAGCTTTATGAGGCTGCGGTAGTGTTCTTCGTGAAAGACGATAGTGTTGTAGGATGTGCGAGTAGTATGCTTGACTAATCGTATGTTGTATTTCTTTCCACAGTACACATGCACCAAGTACCCATCGACTAGTGCATCAACATAACAAGTAGCCTTTTTCGATGCTGGCCTGTGAAATGGAGGAGAAATAAATGTATGAATTCCTTGATCAAAAAGAATTCATATGGTTTTTTTTACTACCGAATTAAATGTTCATTTGCCGTAGCAATACAGGGAAATTGATCTTGCCATAAAAGACTACAAAAGGTAGCTTGAGTGCAATGTTTGCAAATGTCAAAATTCACTGATTTACCATTGTACTCCACGTTAAAATCCATAATTTGCGTGTTGCATTTGACCTAACATATGTAAAATACAATGTTTATTCCACGCGAATCTCATATGAAATCAACGCAATAACAGGTAAATAAAGTTACAATGGTTCCACGGTGGCCACTTTTCAATAATGATCAACCAGTCTAAAATGATCGGTCCATAATATTTCAACTAAGGTTTTGTTGATTGAGCAAAAAGACATCAAGGGAATGCCTACTAGAATTCAACAACCATTTTCGTAAGGGCAATGCTTTCGACCTCCGCGTAGACGGGCAGGAGCTGACGGTGGTCGAGTCCAGCATTGATGTGCATGCACCTTCTTCAAGTTTTCTTCATTCGGCAGCGCCCTAATAAATGTGCCCACTCTGACGGGCGGAACATCTTCAAGGGAAAGCTGACTTCTTCCAATGTGTAGTCTTGAGTGAGTCCAGGGAGCCAGCAGCCGTATACAGAAAACAGTCAAACCGCAGGATCAGCTCCGATAGAAATACTCAAGTTGCGAATCACGCTGTTCTCCCTGATCACTGCAGCAGCTACTATTCCCGGGCTTTGTTCATTTTCAATGAACCCGCCGATGAGGAGCTTCTCGATACTTCTGTGTTTCAAAACGCTTTCGAGAATAGCCTTCTGCCCCACTTCGTTCGTCATGTCGATAGCCAAATGATTGATAGCCGTAATCATACCAAGGTACTCGTTTAGGGCTTTTGGATAAGATTCGCATAATAGTTCGCAGTCTAGCAAATAGAACTCTTTCAGCTTGTATTTGTTTATTAGCAAATGCATGAAATACATGTCTGCCACCGGTCCTCTTAGCCGTAAGAAACTTTGCTATAGACTCTTCAGAGACGATGAAGCCTGCAGAAGCGCCGCCAACGAGGCTAAAAAGCCCCCTCGGGGAGCCTCGTGTTTGATGAAGGCTGCGCAGCGAAGCTCTTCGATTTTCGTCACGCAGGGTGTGACCTTAAAAGCAACGTTGCATATTCTAGAAACTTAGGATCACTGTCTTGGTCCCAGAGCGTCAAGTACCGAGAGGCTTGCAATTTTGACGGCGGACAGTTTAGGATACACGCATGTAATGCAGCGATGTGTTCTCAGTAGCCATCCAATAAGCTCCGGGTACTATGGCATCTGCAGTGCAACAAAAATTTCAATCGTTGATAAAACGCCGGTAGAATTTTAAAGAAAAGTTGGCCAGTCGTGTCCGGCATTTCAGGCAGTTCAAATTGGGAACCCAGAAGGAGCTTGTTCTAGGTGGATAGCTTGACGACAATCTGACACGTTTAATCTTCACCTGCTGTGCAGGGTACGAAGTGGTCAGTGGCTCCATGTCCCTGGACTTCCATCTCGTCGCATACCGTATCACGTAGCTCCTAGGTAGGGGTTTCGTTGCTGTGGCATACACTTGGGAGCTCGGCTGAGCACCTGCATAACAAGAGGGTTAGAAATTGCTGGGTGTCGAACAATTTTGACATTCAGAAATTGTTTTCGTTCTTGTTTAGTCGCGTTATTCAATATTCAATTGTCGACACTTCGACAGCAGTCCCCCACAACATTGTAAAACAGGCATCCCAAACTCTCAAGCTTGCACGTATCACAGTATTTGTTCCGACATGCAGGAATTTGGAAGAACACGCAGAACTGGGCATGCCCTATTGCATTAAAATTACACAGACCGCCTCATTGATGACGTCATAATACCTGATAGCTGCCTAAACAGGAATAACATAATCAAGGAAACGAAATCTGCGCCCCAAGCTACCTCCGACAGCAACCTGATACTAACGCATTCCTCGCCATTGATGCGGTTTAAGATAATTTTTTCCGGGTATTTTCATATAATACTAAAAGGGGCTGACCAAGCTCTATCTTCATAGAGCTGTAGAAATTTTATACCTATTTTCATAGAAACAATGTATGACACCTTTAACGAAAGCAATCAACAACGAATGTCAAAACGTTGCATAGCCCGCGACAGTAATGAAGCTGCGAGCTCGAAGCTTGACAAACACATAAAGAGGTTGTGTAGACATTCTAGTTAGGGAAGAACCAGCCAGATGTTCCTTCACAGAAACTGAATTTTGCCGGCTTTCGCAGAAACAAAGTCTTTGAAGGTCTTTGTAAAGTTTATTTCAGCCGCAAGCTATTTTATTGATAGTAATAAGAGACATTGCGGAGCGGATGTACTGTTTATAATTTTCAGCTTCGAGGAACTTGTTTATCCGGATGCGAGAGCACGATGGCGGCATTAAGAGCAAAGACCTGTTTCACAAGGTACACAAGTACATCGATCACGGAAATGCCTTGTTAAATAATTGCAGAAAGTGCTGTGAGTTCGTATAGGATTCGTTCGTGGATTCGTGCTACAGTCGGGAGGATAACAACTTTCTCGTTCGTTCGAAGCTTTGAGAACAGTATGACAGTGACGTAACTTTGACAAGGCGATTCCTTTTACATAAGACGACCCTTAACCACCATTTGGTCACGCGACTGGGCTCACGGAAGATTATGGGCTTTCGAGGCGAAAGTCGCTGTCGCACATTTTAACAATAGGGGATGGAGCGTGTCCAGCGCGCACCAACACGGTTTCTCTATAGCTTCATTGATACGTTGTCATCCTTGTTTTTTTTGTAAATATTTGCATAGTAGTTGTGTGTTTATCGTATTTCTCTTTATCTTCATGTATTGTTTTATCTATTACCACGTTCTTTGGCGTTAACTTTTCTCTCGCATCTATTACTTCAGTTTTTCTGTGTCTTTTCCATGGCTGTGGGATAGTTCAAGAGTCTATAGAAAAGTGAAACAGTCAAGATAACCCGCGGCCTCTTGCTTTCATTTCCGTCTTCAAATTTCAAATAAGTTACCTATGTTACTGTCCGTATTATGTGACCTAATACTTGCAGCCTTAAGAAGTATGTCGTTTCTGTGTTACTCAATCCAACAGTTGTAAACTTCACACGGATTTTTTTTTCATTTTTTTAAGTTTCATTTCGTATGAAACTAAAAGAAAACATGGAATATCCGAACCAGTAATTTGCTATTTAGAGTTGGTATATTTATACATCCTTTCTCGTAACAGTTTTGCTGTAAATCGTTTGCGGTAAAGTATTAGCTCACATTGAAGGACTACGCTAAAGGATCAGTTCACAGCGGCCTCGGCGGCACATCGGGACGTTTCGCTGACACGGGGAAACAGCTGGCCTACAATCACAGTGTCTCTTATGAAATAAGTTGGCCAAAATGGAATGGTAATAAAACAGACCATTAGTTACAATAAACAGACCATTAGTCTTACTGCGGTGTTTTAGCTTGACTGGTGTTTGACTTACCTGCCGTGTAGCCTCCAAAGGCAGCTGCTTGGAGTTGACACGCCGTTACTGTCGTCAACATTGTCAACACACACGGGAGCGTGTCACGCGGGTGGATGTGCATTTTGCAGCCGAAGACGCTGAGGCTGTACTCGTGAGAAGCCACTGCGCAACACTCGACGACCAGATGAGTCATGCTCACACCAGCTTCTGCTCCACGGGCACTCGGTTCCTCCGAACTGCGTTGACAATACCTGACAATTATGAGCGCTGCTTATATGAAAGTCACTGCCCTTAAGCAACCAAGTTGCCGAACACTGTAGCTCTTCCAACGAAACGCTTCCTACTTTATACCGAGCAAACAGTGCCTTCCGAATAAATAAATAGATAAATAAAAAAGCAATCTCATCATCCATTCAGGAAAAAGGGATCCCCGATTCTGCCTGCTCATTTGTTGTCCGGCGCAATTGTTTTGTTTTCTTACCACCCGAATAAGTTAGGAAATGACGAAGTGCGGAATACACGTAGTAATCTTGGTTCTACAAATGCAGTTGCCGTGTAGTGAGCCTTAGCCTAATTTATCCGAACTTATGCTAACGACATTGAATATGTTTGTAGATTACCAAAACATTCTTATCTGTGTGCCAAAAAGTGGTATTTTCCATTCTGATTGAAACATGATGCTACTCCGTGACGTTAAAATGCTTAAGGAGCTGCATCATACGTTATTATTTTTTCGCGACTTTATTCATTCAAGCATCACTTTATTCCAACAAATAAAGAAAGGTACAAAAAATAGAAAAGTATCCTAACACATTTCGTACCCAGTGTACCGGGATCCCAATATCGTATGCCACGCGTTTCTTTTCGCACTTTCTTGTGCTACCGTTTCGAGCACCTCGGTTATGTGTTCAATTTTGGCGTTCTTTCATAAAGGGACAAGAGCCTGAGCTTCATCCTTTCATATGCCGCTGTTGTCTATGTGACTTAGTGCGGTGTAGGAAAATAGGCCCTTTGTTACAAAAAAAGAGTCTCAATATCCGTTTCGCAGTACAATATCGCAGTACAAACGAGCGGCATCATATACACAAAGGAGATCGAACTGCTCACGTACTAAAAGGTTCGCACACCTTCGAGGCAAAAAACTGAAGCATAAAACTAAAGCATAGGATTGAACCCTTCCTTAAGCATTACCAGCCAGGAAACTCATGTGGTCTACCGTTCATGAGACTTGAAATCAGCTGGGGAGTCAATGCTTACCCAACACTACCAAGGCACCAATGGCCGATTAGAAACTCTCGGCGCTATTCACGCGTAGATGATACAAGCCTGCATATTTGCGGACGGGTCCTCTTTGGCGCATATCACGTTATTTTTCTCTCTATCTCTAGGCTTAGGAATAAATACAATTGCGTTTTCGTCAATCTTTATCTTCTTTCAGCCAAACCGGTGCCCGTACGAGACATTGGCGAATTCGCATAAGTTCACTCGAAGTGCTGGGTCATCACGGCCTGCTCTGCCTTGCGGCGTGAGGATTGATTACTTAAATTAACAACGATTACTTAAATCAAGAATCTCCCCCAGGGGGTCTAGAAATTCTAACGTTTTCATTGAAATGAAACAAACATCAAATTCGGTTGATCAACATGAAAACTAAATCCTGCACTTTTACGTGCCAAAACCCCGATCTGACTCCGGATTAATTTCGACCACCTGCACTTCTTTGACGCACACCCAATGCAAAGTACTCGGGCGTTTTTGCATTTCGCCCTCATCTAAATGCGGCCACCATGGACGCTATTCGATTCCACTACCTCTTGCTTAGAAGCATAACGACAAATCCACTAAGCAACCACCGAGAGTGCAAGCGTCGAGGATAAGACGCACATCAAAGTTACGGTTAAAAAGCAATACACGTGGCAAAACCGCAACATATACTGAAGCTGCGTACTCTCCCTCCGATCATCATAACGTACAACGCAGAGTTTCAGATGCTGGATAACTGCACATCGAGGCGTCGGCTAATCATGCGAGAAACTAATTTAAAGTGGCATATAAGGTATTCGCTAATCAAGCATGCCAGTGTTTAAAAATTGCGGTGCGTTGGAATGTGGTCCCGGGTTCGAGTCCCGGACCAGGACGAATTTTTCTTCAACTGCGAGGCTTTCTTTCGAGGAACCCGGTTGGGTTTCCATTGTAGCAAATTGCTACATTTGGGTGGAAGTCTCAGTTTCCCTTTAATTACTTATCTCCACCTAGCGGATTTCCGCTGAACTATTACATCAAACACTTGCCTTTGCCTCGAGTTGTCGACAAATTCGACTTCGCCCTGCCATCTGCTAGCCGCCTGGTTAGCTCAGATGGTAGAGCGGCTGCCCCGGAAAGGCGGTGGTCCCGGGTTCGAGTCCCGGACCAGGACGAATTTTTCTTCAACTGCGAGGCTTTCTTTCGAGGAACCGGGTTGGGTTTCCATTGTAGCAAATTGCTACATTTGGGTGGAAGTCTCAGTTTCCCTTTAATGAACGCAAGTGTGGAACGTCTACTCTTGCCGATGGATTTGTTTAATTTAAAAATCGTAAATGTTGAAGTAATCAGCGTACTGTTATAAAAGTCAATTTATTCCAATCATGCCAGTACCATCTTATACGTTAACGCGTTACAACGTTTACAAACTCACCCATAAATGGTGTTATAACTGAAACTCCGTTGAATAATGCGCTACATGACTATAATTGCCATAACTGCAGGTATTCTTTATTCTTACTACTCGAAAAAAATTCACGTTTTTTCTTTGCGAGACAAAATAATCCATAAATGGGATTTTCTCAATAGTATACGATAGAATTAAATTGGTCAATCCACTGAACATGTTAGGAGCGGTCCTGAGATATGATACTGCAAGCACCGAATTTATTTTTACCTGCATGTTAGTAGGCGTCCGGTGACCCTGGATGCTACCACAGTCTGGTTCCAGGCTCCTTTCACGGTGCATTTTGCTTGCATACTGCTGCACTGAGGGACGGCATCCTTGTCCCCCATTTCGACGAGCGGGTCCCACTCGGCCCTCGCGAAAAGTCTCCAGGGATGTTCTATGCCACTGCCGCAAGCGCTTTCATCCGTCTTGTTCCACGGCTTGAGCACAGGGTCCCCATTGTCTGGGTGGACGTCCTCGGTGGCTAAGTTGCTGAACGCGTAGGAGACGTCATTTTGGCCCCTTGGACCTACGACGAGTAACATCGAGGAAGGCGTCTTGTGGGGTGGTGACTCTTCCGCGAAGGTGGATAAGCAGCCTTGGAGGAGGCAGTGAATTTCGATGCAGCGGGGTACACGGATGCCAATGAATGCTATTAGCTCGTTGCCGTTCCTTTCCGCAATGGTCCGAAGTGCGTCTGCCACGTACGATTAGATGTACCACCTAAGGTTACCTGCGCATTCGAACGCGCGAGCAAGATTCTTCTTTGTCACGTTGGCCTCGCGTGCCAGCGCGCGCGGGTTTGGCCTCAGTGTCGCTCTTCTTTTTCCACTCTTCCATGTTTAAACCTTGTGTAGCGAGTTGGGCTGCTAAGATGGAAGGCCCGAGTCTGGCCCACTCGCGAGCTCTGGCGAGCTCCTAAAATGGCAGTCAGTGAAAGTGAATAAAAAAAGGCTACAAGAACGCGCACGTGGCACCACAAATGCATCATAAAGCCGTAGCTGGGGCACATTCTGATTTTCTTATTGAAAGACATGTAAAACGCAGAAATGCAAAGTTTGTTGCATTTAATATATAAAGTTAGCTGGCAGCTGCTTCAGGAAGCACAATGTCAATTTATGACTTTCCATTTTCCTAAAAATAATTGACGAAAGCGGGTAAGTTTAACAAATATACAACACGAATATTACAAACCTATAACTCTGCAGCAAAAAGGCATAGCACAATTAAGTAAAGTGCATCTTTTGGATCATTTAAAGCAGACAAATTTAATATATGAAATCATAGTGTACGTTAAACGGTTACCATGTTTACAAGTGTTTTTCAGAAGTTATAGTAAACAAAGAATTATATAGTTCAAAAAGATGTATAATAGATCACATTCCTTCGCTTTAGATGTATTAGTAGGTGCATAGTTTGGAGCTTTCTGATATCCTTCTTGATTGCTGAATTACAGAGTTAAAAGCATGACAATTGACTTTCTCTTTTATTTTGAAATTTCCGAATATCTTCATAAAAGTACTGCCGGGATAATTGAGAAATGTAGTTGCTATATACTTGCTAGACATACACTTGCTGGACACAGTGCACACTGCTTTGTGTAGTAGCGCGCGCTACGTCGTCAGCTGATGTCGCGTCCATTATGTTCCCAAACGACAGAAACGTTATTTTCATTCATTACAAGTTAATAGTAAACACATTTGCTCTTCATTAAAAGAATTTAAAATATGTTTGTAGAAAGCTGGTAATAGAAATTACACAAAATATTTCTTGTTAATATTCTTGCACTACATATCGACTCGGTGGAACGATCAGCAAATGAAGTTTAACCACGTGACCCGTCTTCGTCGTCCGCCCATGACGTCAGGTGGATGTGATGTTAGCAAATATAACTTGAGGCGTATCCCAGTAGTTGAGTTCGTGTCTTCGTACGGTTAGTTCATTTATGAGAGGGCGTCGCCAGAGCTCACGAAAATCACGAGCTTCGCCGAACTTGAGGCCTTCTTGCATAGCGCCCCTGCTCTTTGATGTTCCCTCGGGTCTTATTCTAGCACTTTCATACAAGTTGGCGCTCTTTCTCTCCCTTCTTCATTCCACTTAGTTTTCCTGTGCCAGAACCCCCTTTCAAGCATGAACCAGCTAGCCCAATATCGCATTCTGCTGACTACGACGGCATGACGCCGTAGTATGGCCACGAGTGTATCACGATGATGGCATGACCGCGGCTGCATGATGACGATCATCCCGCAGGGGCGTCTGCGTCAGCAGGCGTTTGGTGTGTTGCGACACCACGGACCCGAGCACATGGGGGTCGGACCCTCCCGCGTAATAGTACGTGGCTTAGCCGTGTCCGGGGAAAAGAGGATCCTGGGGGTTGAGCCAATGCCGGGTGTTCGGACCTTTATGGCCCCTCGGCGGAGGCAACACACCTCTTTGGCCTCGGCTTCACGTAGACGGCACCCCCGGACTGACCCACCCGGGGGAAATCGGTAGTTGCCTTTTCCTGTCTCTCTCTCCCTGCAACCTTCGTCTTTCTTACTTTCACTCTTTCCTGTCTTCTCTTTATTTTCCTTTCACTTCCGACTTCGCGGGCAGCAAGGGTTAACCTTGTGCATTATATCCTGCCTTGGGTATATGTATTTGGTTATAGTGGTGGCGTACAGTTGGCGTTTGCAGGACCTGTCCCTTACAGACTCTGCAGCGTCCCCTTGTTGGGCTCCATGGTGGGTGGCTGGCGCCACCGCCGAAACTCATCCCACATATATGGATAGCTCCTTTCCTGCACTTGCTGATCGCCGCCCGAAACGGGGGCGCACCGAAGAGATATTCCAATTTTTTGGCCGACAAATTGAGAACTTTCCACGATACCACGTGGTACATAGTGAAAAAACTGACAAGTCCGTGAGAATGATCTCACCCTTTATTGTTGCAAAGACTCTGACAGAGACTATAGGACCAGGTTACAAGGCGACGAAGTTGGCCAGCGGTGATCTCCTTCTGGAACTCCGCGATAAGAAACAACATGATAAACTACAGAATCTAGTTTCGTTTGGAAATTTTCCTGTGACTGTGACCCCGCACCGCACCATGAACACCTCCCGCGGTGTTATTTCTGATGACGACATGTTGGAGCTCACTGAAGATGAACTTCTGGAAGGATTTAAGGAACAAAATGTTTTGGCTGTAAAACGAATCAAGATGAGGCGCGATGGTAAGGAGATTCAGACAAAACACATAATTCTTACTTTTGGTTCAAGTGTTCTACCCGAGACCATTGAGGCCGGATACGTCAAACTACGTGTCAGGCCATACGTGCCAAACCCGCTCCGATGCTTCAAGTGCCAAAGATTCGGCCACAGCTCGCAGAACTGCCGAGGCCGACTGACATGTGCTAAATGTAGTGCCTTGGAACACACATCTGAATCGTGTGAAAACTCTGTCCGCTGTGTGAACTGTGATGGGGAGCACGCCGCATACTCGCGGTCCTGCCCGTCCTGGAGGAAAGAAAAGGAAATTGTAACTATAAAAGTGAAAGAGAATATTTCATTTAAAGAGGCACGAAGGCGGGTGGCCTACCTGTCTAAAACCAGCTTTGCCGATGTGGCGCGTCAGGGGGCAGCGTCACAACGGTCTCCGGCTACTGTCCGGCTCACACGTAGTGAGCCGGCGGTGACGCCATCCGCCCCCTCGGCGGCTGCGGCTACCACTGCTCCGCCATCTCACAAGAAGGGGCCATCGACCTCCGGGCTCGTGGCCTCAAAGGTCTCGTCCATCGAGACGAGGCCCTCACGTCAAACACTGCGCTCGCAAGAGCGCGTGTCCAGCGCCTCGCAAGAGCCGATGGACACAACAACCGGTCAGACGGCGCCGCCAGCGCCTAAGGAGCTCCGCGAATCTCGCGATCGCTCCAAAAAAGAAAAACCCCGAATCACAGGGCCCGACAAGGGCTCTGTAAGCTAATTTAGAGTCCCTTCACACACAGCGCAAACCTCTTTCTCAATATGGACACGCAAATATTGCAATGGAACGTTAGGGGACTTCTCCATAACCTCGATGACGTTAAAGAGCTCCTTCATAAATATAGTCCGAGGGTGCTGTGTGTCCAGGAGACGCATCTGAAATCAGGAAACACAAACTTTTTAAGGCAATACGCCGTTTTTCGCAAAGACCGTGACGACGCTACCGCCTCGTCGGGCGGTGTCGCTATAATTGTCGATAAAGGTGTTGCCTGTCAACAATTAAACCTCCGAACTTCCCTTAAAGCAGTTGCTGCCCGAGCAGTACTGTTTGGTAAACTAGTCGCGGTTAGTTCGATTTACATCCCCCCTTGCTATCAACTTTCCAAGACACAGTTTCAAAATTACATAGATGAACTTCCGCCGCCATATATAGTTGTCGGAGATTTAAATGCACATAACACTTTGTGGGGAGACTCTCGTTGCGATGCGAGAGGGCGCCTAATTGAAAACTTTCTGTTTTCTTCAGGTGCATCTATACTTAACCAGAAAGAGCCAACATATTTCAGCACTACACATAACACTTACTCATCCATTGACTTAAGTATAGTATCGAGTACACTAATACCGTACCTGAAGTGGTCTGTTCTCAAGAACCCCTTAGGGAGCGACCACTTCCCTATTATGTTAAACTCAACAAAACAAGATGGATGCTTGCCAAGTTTTCCTCGATGGAACGTGGACTCGGCCAACTGGCAACTGTTCCGAGAGCTTACATGTTTATGTGGCGATGACATTGCTGATTTTAATGTAGACGATGCTGTGGCTTATCTAACATGTTTTATTATTGACGCTGCTACGAGATCTATTACGCAAACTAACGGATTGACCAAGAAGCGCCGCATCCCATGGTGGAACGATGAATGCAGAAAAGCACGCAAAAACCAAAACAAAGCTTGGGGATTGCTTCGAAATTCTCCAACCACCGAAAACCTCATTAATTTCAAGCAGGTTAAGTCACAAGGCAGAAGAACCCGTCGACGTGCAAAAAGAGAGAGTTGGGAGAGGTGTAAATTCTGGCATAAATTCTGGCATAAATTCTTACACAGATGAGGCGAAAGTATGGCATAGGGTGAATAAATTGAAAGGCCGGGAGTCGAACCCTCTGCCCTTAGTAAGTACCCAAGGAGATAGCCTGGAAGATCAGGCAGATTGTCTGGGCGAACTCTTTGAATATGTATCCAGTGCATCTCATTACACAGAAACATTCATGAGGTTCAAAGAACGTGCAGAGCGACAGCCCGTTAATCGGAAATGTGCTCGAAATGAAGATTACAACCGCCCGTTTAGTTTAGCTGAATTTAAAACTGCCCTCGCTTGTTGCAACACCTCAGCACCAGGTGCTGACCGTATCATGTATGAAATGATCAAGCACCTACACCCTGAAACACAAAAGACCCTCCTCTCTCTTTTTAATGTCATGTGGGCAGCTGGGTACATTCCATCTTCTTGGAAAGAAGCTATAATAATCCCTATACTTAAACAAGGCAAGGACCCGTCCTTGCCTAGTAGTTACAGACCCATTGCCTTGACAAGCTGTCTGTGTAAGCTCTTCGAAAAGATGATTAACCGGCGCCTTGTCTATCTCCTAGAAAGCAACGGAGTACTAGATCCGTACCAGTGTGGCTTCCGAGAAGGTAGGTCGACTACAGACCACCTTGTCCGTATTGAGGGGATTATAAGGGATGCCTTCATACACAAACAGTTTTTTCTATCTGTATTTCTTGACTTAGAGAAAGCGTATGACACCACATGGCGCTTCGGTATTATCCGAGACCTATCCACTATGGGTGTGCGCGGCAATATGTTGAGTACCATCGAAAGCTACATTTCTAACCGTACCTTTCGTGTAAGGGTGGGCCGGGCATTGTCGAGGTCTTTCACCCAGGAAACTGTTGTCCCGCAAGGCGGTGTGCTTAGCTGCACACTGTTTATTGTTAAAATTAACTCTCTACGCACGGCTATTCCACGAACGATGTTCTACTCTGTATATGTAGATGATGTCCAGATTGGTTTTAAATCGTGCAACTTTGCTGTCTGCGAACGACATGTCCAGCATGGCTTAAATAAAGTGGCTAAATGGGCTGATGAAAACGGTTTTAGGTTGAGCCCACAAAAAAGCACATGCGTCCTTTTCACTAATAAGAGAGGAATAGTACCAGACCCTTCTATTGAGCTCTCTGGTACCACATTACCTGTAAGCAAAGAGCACAAGTTTCTCGGCATCATACTGGACTCGAAACTCACATTTGTTCCGCACATCAAATATTTGAAGGCTAAGTGCCTGAAAACAATGAACTTATTGAAGCTGCTGTCACGTACAACATGGGGCAGTGACAGGAAATGCATATTAAACTTGTATAGGTGCCTTGTCGGCTCACGACTTGACTACGGCGCGATAGTCTTTCAGTCTGCTGCACCCAGTGCTTTAAATATGTTGGATCCAGTTCACCATTTAGGAATCCGCCTCGCGACTGGAGCCTTCAGGACAAGCCCCGTACAAAGCCTTTATGTGGAAGCAAACGTGTGGTCGCTCTACCTTCAGAGGACTTATGCCAGTTTTACATATTTCCTTAAAACAAATTCAAACCGTACACATCCTACCTATTTTACCATAAACGATACCACATGTGCCACACTATTTAATAATCGACCAACAGCGAAGCAGCCCTTTTCGCTACGCGTGTGAAAGCTCAGTGAAGAAATGGGTGCTTCATTACTTGAACATTGCCTAATGCCTCCAGCGAAGCTGCTACCGCCGTGGCAGTGGCTGCTGGTTGAATGTGACACATCGTTTATCGAAGTCACAAAACACGCGCCAGATGCACACATTCAAATGCACTTTTTAGAACTAAAGTCGAAGTACTCTTGCCCTGAATTTTACACAGATGCATCAAAGTCACATGCTGGCGTTTCCTATGCGGCAGTCGGTCCGTCCTTCTCAGAATCCGATGTACTTTATCCCCAAGCAAGTATCTTTACAGCCGAAGCCTATGCAGTACTATCGGCAGTGAAACACATTGATAGATTGAAACTCCAAAAGGCTGTAATATTTACCGACTCTTTAAGCGTTGTTAAAGCGTTAATGATGCCGCAAAAACATAAACACCCTGTAATTATCAACCTCTACTCACTGATCGGCTCTGCTTATGCATCTAAACAACAAATCATAATATGCTGGGTGCCTGGCCATAGAGACATTGAGGGTAATGTTCTTGCCGACCAAATGGCCACATCAATAACATCGCACGCTATTAATCCTACAGCTGCTGTCCCTGTAACAGATTTGAAACCTTTCTTGCGTAAGAAACTGCGAAGCCACTGGCAACGCTTGTGGGATGCGGAAACAAATAATAAGCTTCACTTGATAAAGCCACAGTTAGGTTTCTGGCCCTCTGCATCGAAAACACGGCGAACTGATGTCCTATTCTGTCGTCTCAGAATAGGACATACATATGGTACTCACAACTTTCTATTGAGTGGTAATGATCCTCCAACCTGTGGTAGATGTGGCGAGAGGCTCACCGTCCTCCACGTCCTCTTGGAGTGTCGGGAAGCCGAAAGAGAAAGAAAGAAACATTTTCCGCTAGCATATCGCTATTGTATCCCTCTCCATCCTGCTATGTTTCTCGGTAAAGAACCGCTTTTTGACACCAACGCAGTCCTCGCATTCCTGAAAGATGTTGTGCTACATGTTATTAGCCCAATAAGTTCATAGCGCATCCTCTATCGAGAGGATGTTGCTGTGATAGTTTTTATAGCACATGCCTCCAGGCCCTTGTGTTTCAAGAGCTCTGTTTAGGTACTTGTGCTTCTGGCTAATTTTCACATCTTTAATATTTTGTAAGTCGTATCATTCCTTAGGCATGTTCATAGTTCAATGAACATGTTCAATGTTCGTATCATTCCTTAGGCAAAAGTTGCTTAGGCATGTCCATAGTACACATAATTAGTCATTGCCATAATCTTATTACGTATAGATTTTACGCACTTTACAGCGACTGTTTTAGGCCCATTTACAGCCATGTCACATCTAATGTTCATATAGTCCACTATTCATGTACCACTAACAAGCCATTACTATCGTCTTGGCGCTCTTTGGCCACATCTGGCCCTTGCGTCAAAAAATCACAATAATCAATCAATCAATCAATGATGACGATCACATGATGTCGGCGTGACGAGGCTTGTATGACAATGATTTTATGACGAAGATCACCAGAAGATGGTGGTTTGACGTCGAATGTATGACAAGAATCGGATGACGACGGTGGCTTGAATGTGATGGCGTGACGATCACGGCGAACGACGATGGCGTGACGGCAATGGCACATACCCATGGTAACTGTAGACTGCACTATCGCCGAAAAATGCCCCCTTGTGCACATAGTGGCAACGACCCAAAACTGAGAAACGAGCTAAGAAAACCTAACACTACAAAAACAACTTGCTGATGGATGCAGCCCAACCCACAACCTCCGCGGAGAGCGTGGGTGCTGCTCCTACTGGCTCCTAGTCACCATTGTCTTTATTTCACACTACTCTCACTATAATAATGACTAAGAACTGAGACAGTGGGGAACTTGTCTTACGCATCAATTATATAAATGAGCGAATATTCAAAACATTCGAATAACATTCGAATATTGTCCTATTGCATGGAATTCTCGAATTGAGTAGTCACGTACCATTCGAAAATCCGAATGTTTTTGTTTTTATTATGGAGTACTTTACGTCGTCGACTGTACACAATCACAGCCTCAAAATGGGGCCAATAATATAGCTTCACCCCGTCCACAGTGAAAATAACGTACAAGAGCGAGCTACGTGACTGAGACTTCCCGGCTAAACGCAATCACTCACAATAAAATGTTGCTTAGGCATGGCATTCAGCAGTGAACGTTGTTTAATACTGTTTATAGAGGACGCACCCATGTTTTGTCATCGTAATTAATCAGAATACGTTTCATTGTAACATACTTATTAAAATCCGAGTTGCTTGCTTGCCCTCGTGCAGCGTCTCGTGCAGCATCGAACGCAGAAGGGCACGTAATCTTCGGCTTTACTCGCACGTAATCCTTGCACACACGCGACGGGCATCGCTCTTGATAATTTTCGACTACTAGTATAGAATGTGTTTATTGCTACAAGCAACCGCACTGAGGCACTAGAGTTCTCCGCACATACCTTGGACAAACTTCTCACCTTCGCGAACCCTCTACAATCACTGAGTTTAGACATAACGCAGCCGGATGCTGAGTAATAGCTCTATAAGGTGGAGAAACTGCTTCACTAATATGGCTTCTTTCCTCCGCATTGTGTCAACAAAGGCACGCAGATGGCATTTTTGTCGCAGAATTCACAAGCGCTTCTGCGATTTCAGCTTTCATGAGAAAGAAAAGAAAAGGAAAAAAAAGAAAGCTGTGCTAAAGAGGAAATAAAAAAGGAACCCATAAAGAAATGAGAGGAGATCCAAGGAACGTAATACAGGGCGGAGCTCTTATGATTCTCTGCGCCTCTGATGCCGATTCAATATGACCCTACGCTAAAAACCTTAGTAATCATACAATCACGTCACTCCATTATTAGAAGAGCAATGATACTTGCAGAGCAGATTCACATCGTTTCAAAATACTGTCGAGTGTGTCTCAAGCGCGCCAGCTTCAGGTTTACCATGCTTGGAATCACAGGAGTATTTACCAGGAGCGGGGCACTTGCGTTTCCACTATCAAAAGTCGGGGAGAGGCGCCAAAGCATGCTAACTGCCCCCCCCCCTCCCCCGTTCATAAAGCGGGCGCTTTCGGCTGCACGCTGGAAAGTCCTCCAAAACTGCAGCTGAAGCTACATTTTCATTCTTAATTGAGTGGTCACGTAAGTATTACTTTTCTTTACTACATATCCCCTGCTTAGGCAGGGAGCATTCTCTATAAGTCTTCTCGGGACGCGCTGTAGCGGATGACTCTCGGTATTCGCCATACACGCTCGCATTGCGGAGACGGCCTTGCGCTGAGCAGTTCCCGCCCTACCAAATACCAGCTTACACTACTTGCATCATGCCCTGTTTTCGTAACAGCTGTATCCGTGTTTAAAAACACAATCAGCTTGCTATATTCAACCTGCGGGCGAGAAGAAAGTCCGGATAAAGTACTCTAATCAGCCGTGTCCAACAACTGGTGTGCCTTATGGCATGAAATCATAGGATTATCAAATGCTGAAACTATTGAACTAGATAGCCCACAAAGCGTTGCAGTCTCAGTATTTCATCACCTTCTAAAATCTAATCAAACCACTTTAGGTATGGCTGTCGAATTTCATTGTGCCATCACGACTTATTGATGACATTTTTGTGAAAATGACATTGTTGAACGTGCAGAACCATTTCAATAGCAATAAAACACCGACTTGAATTTTATCTAAAGGAATGTGTCACTTCTGACTTTGTCGATCTAATTTTCAGATTGTGTCCATATAAGAGATAGACAATTATCTGTTTCCCGGCAGGAGCAAAAATAACAGGTATTTCCAACTTTGAAGAAATGAGGACCACTTTTTGATGACGCGTTCAGAAAAGTGGACGTGTGCAGGTTGCTCATGTGCTCGGAAAGCACCTACTGAATACTCGCTTTCTCGCTATTTTTAAGCGTATACACCCGATTTAGTTGTTTTCCCTCAGTATCCTCGCTAAATTATGCGGGGCACGGTGTTTGTATTCATTCAAAGTAGGTCGACAAAATTTTCACTTTCCTGCTTTAAATGCAAGTGTTGCAGATAATTACTAAACCCTCGCTCCTTCACGTGTTTTCGTGCACCATACAAGATTCGTAGTTTGTTTCTCCGGTGTCCTAGGTGAGCTAAACAAGGCGTCGTGTTTTTATGTGGGGACAATTAGGGGCATGGTAGAGGTAATGTGTAGGCAAAGTTCCAAATGGGTAGGTTAAACGTGCATTTTCCAGTAAAATACGTATGCAAGTGGTCTATAACGTTATTAGTATGTTTTACGAGCAGTGCAAAACTTGCGGCTGCGCTGGCACAATTACAACTACAGCTTAGGTCATATTTAGCTAACATAGGGGAAATTACCCCAAATTTGTGTGCGATAGGAAATTCGTCTTAATCATAAACATTCGGCGGCCAAGATTGTTGATGCCTCTCTGTTCCGCACCACACGCTGTTGCCGAAAAGTAAGTTAGGCATGGCCCAACCATGGTGAGCGCGCACAAGAGTTGCATGCCTCGCGCGGGGCGTGACCTATGAATTTGATTGACAGGGGAACTCGTGCCAAACTCGTACATTGCAAAATAAACCTCGAGTTGCCCTCGCGAACATGGTGGTGGCAGCAGCAGCCTGTGTCATCGCATCCAGCGGCAGCAAGTGTTAATATGCCCGTCTGGACCCGTTCAGCTACATGACCAACGAAGAGTTTCAGCGTCATTTGTGCCTTTCCAAAACGTCGGTGCGCTGGCTGCGTGACGGGTTAGGCGAAGGCCCTCGTCTGCGGAGACAGCGTGGCGAGCGAATTATGCTTTCCGAGCAAAGAGTGGTGTGACTAGGCTGCGGAGGAAAAGTTTGTGCGATCGCTTCGGCTCTCTCTGGCTTCAAGCGCTGTTCGTCCAGCGCGCCCGAGCTCCAGGTCAGGTCCGGCGGACTCATCGGAGTACTGGGGCACCTGCGAGCACCCGGGGTTCCACACGGACCAACCAACCTGCGAAGACTTAGAATGGACGCCCCAGGAAGACTCAGAATGGACGCCGGGCTGCCTTCCGGTGCAACTGGTGCCGAAAGCAGTTTTCACATTTACAAGGTACCGCTGCACTGCACGGGAAGAGAGGCGACAGAAGTGACTTCGACAACATGGACCGCCTCGGCCGTCCCAACGACCTCCTCTCCAGGCAGCAAATGATTTCGCTCACGGACTGTGTGTGCAAAAGCGTAGACATATGGCTGTTGAAAGAGATGACCGGCGACTTGTTTCCTGTATCGGAGCACGCCATTGCCGACAGGAGCAAATACCCCCGTGAGGCCGCGAGGGACGAGCTGCTGGCGCGAACTCCACTCTGTGGCCCCGGGAAGATATCGTAAATTGACGAGTGCCTTCTTCGCGGTGAGCAAAAGTACAGTCGAGGCCTCCTAATGACGGGCCACAACGTTCCGCCGAGCTACCAAAATTACGGCGGTCTTAAAGATGGTGGCCCATGGGCTTTCGGCATGGTCTGCGCGACCAGAGGGGTGCTGCGACTTTACAACGTCGACCGACGAAAGGCGGCGATGCTAGGCGTCATTATTGCAGCCAATGTTCAACCGGGGACCATGATTCTTTGTGACGAATTGACCGCATACAACTGTATCCCAAATTTAGTGGATGCTAACGGGGCTATGCCTCAATCCGCATTGGTAGACAGTCAACCAAAGCGTGAACTTTGTGGACCCCATCACGGGCGTTCACACGCAAAAAAAAAGAAAATTATTGTCAAAAAGTGAAGCGCTCCCTCGTCAGCGATGGGTACAGGGTAACTGCACCGATGCTGGAGTCCCACCTGGGATGCATGTGGTAGCAGTCAACATCCACGTGCGCTGCAAAGACCCTTTCGTGCGTTTGTTAGAAGCCACGGATCGCTCGGGCTAGCCACTACAAAGACTCTTTCCTGCGGTTGTTAGAAGCCATCGCTTGACGCTTGCCAGTATGGAGGTGTATCGCAAAGTAAAAGAAAATAAAGCGTAGTTTTCTGACCCTTGTATGTGTGCTTTCCGGCATTCCTGCGTGCTTACACGGTAAGCGCGCGGCAAACCACTTATGCGCTAGCCGACGCTCACTTCGTCTTGTAGCTAGATTCGCGCGCTACTCGCAGCTTTTCTTTAGCGCGAGCAACGAGCGATCTGTTAAACGCCCAGTGTGAAAACCAGGCGCACACCAATTTCTGCTCGGAAATGGGAGCGCAATCACGTAGCGAGCCGCACCAATCCAATCTAGAGCAAAGGAGCAAGGAGTGATCTGTTGGAAACCCAGTGAGATCGCATACAACTGTATCCCAAATTTAGTGGATGCTAACGGGGCTATGCCTCAGTCTGCATTGGTGAGTCAACCGTAGCGTGAACTTTGTGGACCCAATCACGGGCGTTCACACGCAAAAAAATAGAAAGTTATTGCCAAAAAGAAGCGCCACCTCGTCAGCGGTGGGTACAGGGCAACTGCACCGATACTGGAGTCCCACCTGGGATGAATGTGGCATTCAACGGCCACGTGCGCTGCAAAGACCCTTTCTTGCATTTGTTAGACGGGGATGCGCGACTGTAACGTGTCCCCTGACGTTGTTTTCCCCGCATGCCTTCAATCTCCTGTAATCCGGCTTCTCCGCGAGGCTAAGCACCGGCGGCGGTCGGCGTGAGGGTTGCGCTGCTAACGCCACCTGACAGCGAGGGGTTACGTGGGCGCAAAGGGGAGAAGGTTGTGCCTCTTGGACGCGGGATCGGTGGGCGATGCGGACGTTCCGCGCGCGCGCCGATCCACGCTTCACGAGACCGCCTCGCGAGGCCAGGAGCAGGACACCGGAATGGACGAACACCTATCGTTCGAACCCGCCACCGTTTGCGTGACCGTACACGTGAACGACTAGGTGATTGGTGTCTAGCATGCGAGCGAACATATTCGCTCGCTATCCGGTCGCACTGAAATGGGCTTACTCGATTTGTCGCGCGCCCATTTGAATGTTCTATGAGTATAGTAATTCGGCTAGCGTGCATTAATGTATGAAAGGTGCAATAAATGCCCTTTCGGTTGTTTACACTACTGCGTTGTCGTTTCTCTGTCCCAAGAGCACGTGTGAGACCCCACATCTAGCGCCCAATTCGGGGATTCTTGGGGCATCGGACGATAATTTTGACAGTTTTGAACCTTTGTTTCAACAGAAGCGTAGTCCTAGCGTGGATTTTGATCGCTAGCGTCTGCGGCATGCTTTCTTGAGCGAGGCGACAGTTGCTGTAGCGTGTTCGAACTTTTCAACATGCTAAGTCTTTTCGCGAGTGTTTTGAAGTACACTCGTCGGTACGAGAGCCACGTGGTCTGCATCCTGGAAGAGAGAGGCCTGGCGCTCGCGGAGCATTGGCAAGCCTGAAGCGAGTGAGTACGGAAGCCTCGTGCGTGGTCCGAATTTCTTATGTAAATAGCTTCTTCTATCTCTGACTTCGGAAGGCGCGGCTCTGGGAGCCGGGTTTCCGCGGGCCACGGGTGCCGCTACGGGCTGTATGGTATTGGAGCCTGGAACCGGGTGCTCCAACACCGTCTGGGACGGCGGGCTCCGTCAACTCGGATGCTGTGTGCACCGAGCGGGGTAGAACCACCTCACAGAGCTAACGTCTCGTCGTGGCTGCCTCTTCTTGCGCCTATTTTATGTTGTGGTTTTGGATGCCGGTTGTTGTCAGGGTAGCAACGCATTAGGCCTAAGGCTTTACGAAGCCGCCTGTCGCACGTGGAGGGACACAACCTGGTGGACCATGGTAGGTGTTGCACTGTGCTTCCCTCATTCTAGTTCGCCTCGCACGAATAGAAATTATTCGTTCGACTCAAGATAGCAAGCTTTGTTCACGTGAACTTAGCGTCTGAGTTACCGCCCTAAATTTTGCTAGCCGAATTGAACATTGTACCACGTGGGCGATGCGCATGTGAGACCCCACAGTTAGAAGCCAGGAATCGCTCGGGCTACTGAGTATAAAGGCTCTTTCCTGCGGTTGTTAGAAGCCATCGCTCGGCGATAGCCAGTATGGATGTGCATCACAAAGTAAAAGGAAATAAATCGTAGTTTGTGACCCTAGTATGAGGGCTTTCCGGCATTCCTGAGTGCTTACACGGTAAGCACGCGGAAAACCACTTCTTTGCTAGCTGACGCTCACTTTGTCTCGCAGCCTTAATTTAGCGCGAACAAGGAGCGATCTATTGAAAGCCTTGTGCGAAAAGCAAGCGCTCACCAATCTGTGCTCGGAAATTCTAGCGCAAGCACGTAGCGAGCCGCGCCAATCCAGAGGAAAAAGAAGGAGGGCGAGCGTCCCCTCGTGGTATAACGTAAAACATATGAAACTACAAATTACTCTAATACACATTCAGTGTGTATCTTGTAAACTTTAAAATGCTTATAACTCACGTTAATCTAATATTATTGTACTAAATGCATTTATTATATCTGTAAGGCACTGTATTATACCTGTATTATGCCTGTAATGCACTCGGTGGAAGAACAAACAAGTGAAAGAAGGCACGACAACGTAGCGACCAGACCTTATATGATCACGTGAGCCCCAGTTTGTCGACCGCCCATAAGGCAACGCCCAAGAGATGATAGCCACCCAGAGTGAATCTAGATAAACCAATGAAACTGGAGGCGTGCCGATGGACAAACTTTGTCTTGTTACCATTGGTTCTTTGATCTTGGGGCGTCGCCAGAGCTCATGAAGATCCCGAGTTTCGCCAAACTCGGCGCATCCTGCATAGCACCCATGGTAATGAGCTGCGAGAAATGTAAGTAGTCAGAACGCCGACAGAAGCTGCAGCGTTGAGTTGCGCTTTTCTCGAAAAGTCAAAACTAAGCGGCTGCTGCGTTGGTAGTGGCTGCTGCGTTGGTAGACCTGCTGCTTTCATGTAGGTTGATGTTAGTTTAGTGCGCGGACACAGGAGGGCAACCGCCGGGACAAATGCGGTGCGCTTGTACGCGATGAAGAGAACATACCACGTTGGCAGCTCTACGGTACTTGAGGTATTTTATTGGATTGGTGTGAAGTACGCGAAGAGCGGTTCGCTACTGTAGCGAAAAAGCATTTAAAACATACTTCCCCATCTATCGATGCATCTGCCACATGGAGACTTTCGATGGCGGCAAAGCTAGATGGGGATAGAATTCTCCTTCACCGGCATCTCCGGTAACGGTATTGCTCGATCCGGATCCATTCAATCGTGATCGAGCTTATTGTTCGCGATGGTAGATGTCAATCGTCTGCACTCTCAATGGTCTGTGAGCTCATGCCAAATGTTCGCACATGTCATTACATGACAAACTCGTAAGCCTTAAGAGAGCGGTACGATTTCATTGCTCCTGTAGTGTATCCTCCAAAAGTGCTCACGATGTAAATATACCGGGTGTTCCAGCGAACCCTTCGAGATAATTATTCCCGAATATGGCGGAGGAAAGCATTGGCGTTCCAGTTATTTTCTGCTTCAATACATAAATCGACGTTTGCTTATGAAAGTAACTGGAACGCTAAGGCATTTCTGCGCACAGTTCGAGAATGAATATCTCGAAACTGGTGTCATCCTGAGAATTCGTGCCAAGTGGATCCGCCTTGGGAACTCGACGCCTAGAATTTGTAAATTGCAATTTGCACCATGCAGTTCTCTTAAAAACTTAATCAGTGAATTTTTGGTAATTCCTCGATTATGCTGTTCAATTTTTTGTGCAAGTAATGTCCGCCTGTTCGAGTAGACCAGCACATGAACTAGAATTGTGCTATCTGCCACAGGCAACCTTTAAGAATTTTTGAAAATTTTCGCTGAGACACCCTGTATATGTTGTCTTATCGCGCGTTCGGCCAGCTCTTCTGATCGCTTTTCCAGCCATGTATGAGGAAAGGACGTGGGTACTGCTCGCCGGAGAAGAATAGCTTCTCGGCATATATATACCGCTAGCGGGCCGTTTCTGGCAGCGAACTCTCGTACCCGGACAAATACATCGCAACAGATGGCATGGTAGCTATGGCGCGATGTAAATGTATAAGCCGCCAGTTTTCTGCACTTGTCTCGCTTTTCGCACGACCCGTGACGTCACGCTATTTACGAAAACCATTCTGTCCATCACCGTTAGTTCTGTAGAATTTAATACATCCCGCTTGACTAAAGCATCGCTACTCATGGGTTCTAACATTTTCGTTGAATTTGCATATTCTTTTTTCTCTTTGGTCAGAATTATGTTTTGCTCATGCACAGCGCTTTTACCTCAACCTTGTCACAGCAAATGTGTGTTTCTCATCATTGTTTGAGTTGTGTATTACCACTTCAATGAACATTCATTTGCGGCATCGGCTTAACTGAATTTCCTTGCCCTCTACCTTGGCTCATTTCTTTCCTGTTCATCATATTCCGAGGAACTCCTGCTTCGCGAGGTATTCCTGCCATCAGCATAGCGCAATTGACTGCACTGTAATTTTGCAGAATAATAGTCTGCACGTGTGAGGTTGGTTGATGCGACTTCTCACGAATACATTATGGTTTTGCGAAGCATATCGCTACCATGGCACCATCGTTGTGGCTTCTAAATCTGAGGAAGCGTCAAAAATGGATCCCGCTGTGCAAAAATCCCCTCGCTGTTCCCCGCTGGCTACGAAGCGCAAGATTATCGCGGCTCATAGAAAAGAGCATCGGCAATAGAAACAGCAAATTGCATACCTGTACACCAATTTTCATTGATATACGCAAACTATATTGAAGGAATTGTGTACCTCGGCTACCATCATCATTGGTGCCGGTCAGCACGAACAGTCCACAAGTCCCCTTTAAGTGCCAGAAATGACAACACATTTCTCTGTATGTGAGCGTATGTTCGTGTATTGCTGCTCTTTCCCCCTAAGAAACCTTCACAAGGAAGGTTGAATCATGGCAGCTTGAGCACAACTTCTTTCCGAGGAACGCCTTAGTGCTATTCCAGAGGACTGTGTGGTAACGTGCATTGCATTTCATTTCAGTATTTTAGAGTCGAAAACTTCAACAAAATCATTTGTCTGGCCTGGCATACATTTTTTTTACTGATTAAGTGAAGTTTATTTCAATATCAATAATCAATCAATCAGTTACAGAGTACAGTGTACTGTACATTGATCATACATGTCAGATAAGGAGCAGGGTTAGCAAAAAGGCAATTTAATGCCTGACAAAGTGCTGTAACCTGTCCCAGTCAATAAAGTGCACAAGGATCAGTGATGTATACATGTTAAAAAATTAGAAACGAACAAGCAGCCACAGTTACACAATTTTTGATGACAGTACATAAAACATCGTTTCGAGGCCTGTTTGCAAGACTCAGTTGATAACAATAGCGTATTATAACATTTTTTTATAGAGACAAAGCAAGGAATATGTGTAAATATCCAGACTTGTTGAATACAGGACCATGCTATTACTATTCACTAAATGAAAATGTGACAGATTCACGTCAATTTTAACAACTTGAGAGATGCCACCTAGAAAAAAAGTCACTTTTGAAGCATTAGTAGATACGTGTGTATTTTCTTTTTAAACGCAATTACTGAGCGGCTTTCTTGCACGATGGTGGTAATTGGGGGATGTACATTCAGTAGTTTAGGGATCATATGCGTCAGCTTTTGTGTACCGTAGTTTTTCCGCATTCTTTCACTGCAGTATGTGATACGTCTAAAGCTGTATGTATGATGCCTTTGAGAATATGCATCGTGAAATGCTACCGCGTTAGACTTCAATTTATCATATATAACTGCCGCTTTTTTTTGTATATGATGTTCTCAAACGTTAATATGTTGTGCTTGTGAAAGAGCGGAGTAGAATGCGTTCTAGGGCGAACACCTTCGATTATCCGTACTATTCTCTTCTGTAATTTATGGATGCTTTCTTTGTTTATTTTAGTAGTCGTTCCCCATATTAATAAACAGTAATGAATACGCGAGTATACTAGGGAATAATACAGTTGCTTTGTTACCCAAATTGGCAAAAAACATCTGATTTTCCCGATTACTCCAATTGAGCGTGAAATATCGGTGCGAACTTTGTTTATGTGATATGTCCAGTCGAGTGTTTCATGAAAGATAATACCAAGAAACTTTTGGCATGTGACCCGTTCAATCAAATCTCCCCGAAATTTTACTTGAATGTCACGGGGTACCCTTTTATTTTTTGGTCGAAAAATAACATATTTTGTTTTTTTGGTGTTTAGTTCAAGCTTATTTGCTGTTAACCATATTGATAAGTGCTGAAGCCATCTGTTTGCTTGCTTTTCTAAGCTATCAATATCTTTGCCGGAGAAAAAAACGTTTGTATCATCGGCGTATAAAACCATGTCTGGAGTTAGCCGTATATTTATAATATCGTTTATATATAGGAGGAATAGCAGCGGACCTAATATAGATCCCTGAGGGACGCCGTACTTAATTTTATCCATTTTTGATATTGCATGCTGCGTGACGCAATACTGAAATCGATTTGTTAGATAACTGCTTATTAACTTGAGGGAAACACCTCGTATGCCATATTGATTTAATTTCACCAGGAGAATTTCATGTTTGATCGAATCGAAAGCCTTTTTGAAATCAAGGAATATTCCAAGCGTGTAGTATCTCTGCTCGAAATTATTTATTATTTTGTCCTTGATAGACAGTAAAGCCTGTTCTGTACTTTTTTTTCTTCTGAAAACCGTATTGCTGTTTCGTTATTATATTTTCTTGGCTACAAAAGTTTGTGATTCGAACGTATAAGACTCGTTCTACAACTTTTGAAAATATTGGCAAGACAGATATAGGTCTATAATTATTTAAATCATTTTCATTACCTCCTTTGTGAATGATTGAGACCCTAGCTATCTTTAATTTATCAGGAAATACTCCGGTGCTTAAAATCAAATTACATATGTGTGAGAGCGGCAGACTAATATACTGTGAGACTGCTTTTAATGGCTCTGCTTTTATACCATCAACACCTGCCGCAGAATTATTAGGTAAATTCATGATGAAAGAATGTACTTCGGACTCATCAGTGGGAGCCAGAAAAATCGATTTTGTTACATTTTTGGTAATGTATGGTTCGCAGCCTGTGTCGGTACTAGCGGAATTTTCACAAGCTCCTGACTTCAAAAAATGGTTGTTGAACATATCTGCAAGTAATGTACCAGAGCAAGACTTTCCTTCTATCGTAAGCTCGGTGATGGTCTTTTTATTTGATGAAAATAAAAGATCGTTCATGGTATTCCAAACTGCCTTCTGGTCATTCATAACAGCTGCAAACCGATGTTCATAGTATTGTATCCGTGCCCGCTTTATGTCAGAGCCTAATTTATTTCTGAATTGCTTAAAATGCCGCAAGTAGTCGATTTGCTTTGTTTTAATAAATGTGCTAAATAGGTTATCCCTTTCTTTTATTCTCTTTAGAAGTGACGCGTCTATCCATGGCTTTCTAGCTTTTTTGGTCGTTTTGAGCAGTACAAGAGGGAAGGCCTGGTCATAGAGCTGTGTTATTTTCAACATAAATGCTTCGTAAGCATGTACAGGTTCGGTTATTTGTAACATTTCACTCCAATCTGCCGCAATAACTAACCCTTGAAAAGTTTGAATTTTCTCAGTAGTAATCTTTCTGTAATAAGTAGGGTTGATTTTCTTCCACTTTGTTTTATGTGACCTAATGGATGCGAAAATTGGAAAATGGTCACTAACACCAGGTATAACAACTCCGGCACATATTTCACTTTTACAGTTTGTAAAACACAAGTCAAGAAGGGTTTCAGACGTTTCTGTCACCCGAGTAGGCACATGGATTTGGTTCTCATAGCCGAAACACAGCATAGTGTCAAGAAGGTTTTGTTTGGTGGCAGAGGTAGACAACATATCTATGTTGAAATCGCCCGTTACAATCACGCGTGCATCTTGCAGTTCACAAAATTCCAATAATTCGCGAACAAAGTCTAGGAAGGATGATGCAGTTCCAGAAGGAGGCCTATATATTACCACTAGGAACAAGTTTTCCGACCTCACCATGACTGACTCAAAATCAGAAGCCATAACTGTATATTCACTTATAACATCAAATTTCAGACTGTCGTGGATATAAATTGCCACACCGCCACCTCGTTTATTCTCTCTACAGACTGTGACGCGATTGTAGCCTGTAAAGGGCACAGCGTCTTCACAGCTCGTGAACCAAGTCTCAGTAAAAGCTAAGAAATCGAAATTGTGCTTTAAGGTGTCGAGCAGTATGTCAACCGCCTCTTTTTTATTTCGTAAGCTTTGCGAATTTAGATGAAGTAATGATAACTGTTTTTTATCACGGGAAAGGTTTAGTCGCTGAAAGGAATATGCATCGTAGTAACAATATTTTCTGTCATGCGCCATAGTGACGTGCGGATCCGGTACTGGCTGTCTTCTTTAAGTTTAGCGAATTTTTTCTAGGTCTTGCTCTGTCACGATTCTGATTACTCGATCACGTGGGGTGCGGCGCACAAAAAGCTTTCCATTTCTGTGCCATGTGAACTGATATTCTTTTTCAGTAGCCCTCGATTTCATTTTCCAGAAAAGTGCTTTGTTGTACGCTGTGAGGTTTTCAGTGAAGAAAATGTTTGACTTTGCTTTCCTTAATTCGCTTTTCTTCTCAAACCACCTTTCTTTCGTAAGGCGAGACGAGAACCTGACTATCACAATGTCAGGTTTGTCATTTTTCTTTTCATTTTTGGATGGTATGCGGTGAGCGGCCTCGACGTCACACTCGGAAAGTGGTGGAAGCTGAAGATCAGATGCTAATTTGTTCAGCTTTTCTAGAAGGTTTTCATTTGTGTGTTGGGATAAGCCGTGCACTTCTAGATTAAGGCGTCGACTGTACTGGTCTAGTTCGTTGATCTCGTGTTTGAGCTTATCCACTTCTTTTTCTTTAGCCACAGCCTCAAGTTTCACGACCCGTTTTTTTAGGTCCGAAATGTCATCTGACTGGTGCTTCAGTTTCGCCATAGCTTCATCATATTTATTTGACATAACCTTCACCGACTCTTCAATGTTCTCAACAGTTGTCTTAATTTTTTGCAAAGCATCGACCTTCGATTTGATGGTTAGCAGTTCGTTTACCTTCCGGTGAATTTCTGCTAACTCAGAAGCAAAGCTTGTTTCTGAACCGGTAACTTGACACTCTGAACGACCGGCAGCATGAGCCGCCGACTTGCAGGTTGCGCATGCCCACGACTTTTTAGCCGCCGCCGATTTTTTTTTGTAGGCATTTTCTGTCACCCCAGAACATGTACCAATGTGGTAATAATATCTACATTCAGAGCACAAAAGCCATAAATCACTGTCGTTTATCTTGTCGTTGCAATTGCGACATGTGTCACCCATACCATGTTCTCAGAATACCATGTTCTCACATGGTATTCTGAAGATCACGTTGTAGCCTTTAGACGAATTATGACCTCGTAACTATTGTTACCAGTAATTTGAATGAAAATAAAACAGAATGAGAGTGAGAAAAAAAATGAATGATTTCAGGGCTCATCTCATTTTGTCCGTTATGGCCGCGCGCTAAAAGCTTGATCATGGTTCTCGACTCACGCAGTAACACACTGCAATGACAAGTAAGTCTATTTAAAACACATTGAAAAATGCTGCATTCACACAAATACACAAAAATAATCCAAAAAATTCTTGAATAAGGACGCTGGCGCTTGCCGCAAGAGGGAACACCGTGTCGCTGGACAATCGTCCCAGGCATAGCAGAGCGCAGATTAGGTCATAGCGCTTGCCGTGGACTTCGACGGCGAGCCTTGCCCCAGCAGACCAGCACTTCCGCGTACAAAGACCCTGAATCCGCTTCCACACGTCTAGTGAACCTACGGTACCAGCGACGTGAGTGACGTGAAGTCGGTGGTCCTGTGTTCAAGAGTGGCCGCACAGTCAGGATCTCAGCTTAGACAAACGCGGCGGAGGTGACAGTATGGCCGCCTGTAGAGCCTTGAACTGTTCTGCCGGACCAGCCGGCACAGGGTGCTGCCAAGGAGACAGCCGGTGCTGCACGAGACGACGAGTGCGGTACTGCACGAGATGACGGGCGGGTTATGTCATCATTGTGCGCTGTTCCGTGCGTAAGACGTCGTAATGCCGGCTTCTCTGGGCAGGCGAACGTGGTTGAAAAAGAGGAAAAATGACAATGAGCGCGACTATGTCACGAAGAGAGTCAATGTCGCTAACTCCATGTGTTACGTATGGCACACCCAAGAAGAGACCTGAACTACTATGTTGCAGTGAACTACTTTTTAAGGGTTCTGGCTAGGCTGAATGTGCTAATGATGCAAACTAATTAAATATACTGCAGACTTTCTCTCATTCTGTGAATCTCTCTAAAACGAGTGAAGCGGACATTTATGTTTTACTCTTCTAGGAAAGCAGGTTTTTCTACTAAGAAGTTCTGAGAGAGGAATAGTTTACTGTTGAACCTTTACAGATTCTAAGAAACGGGGCTCGCAATACACAACAGTAGCATACGCGAGCCTCAGTGAGTACGTATACTCCCTAGCTCATCAAAGGAAAAATTGGCATACACCCGTATGTAGCACCTTGAGGAATTCTGCATAACTAATTTGCTATATACTCCCCTAGTTACTCCGAACAATCTTGTATCTTGAAAGGGTCAGAAGGCGAGTTAAGGCGAGTATTCATTCATGGTATAAAAAACAGCGCTTAAAACATGGACAGAAGGAAGAACACAGGACGAACGCGGACTGGTAATGTAGCTTGAAATGGACGGGAGAAACGGAGACAAAAAAAAGAAAAAAGAGTCGGGGGAGGAGAGTGGTTTAGATGCGAGTGGCGCTTGGGTCTGAAGGTAAAACTAACAATCATAGCATAATTAGTCAACTAGATATCTGTATTCCTTGTGCGTGAGAACGAGTGAAATGGAGCTGAGGCATAACGGGCATAAGCGCATCATCGTGAAGGATTTAAAAATTTACCGTGCTCGACTGTCTCGATAACGGTGCAGTACCTTAGTATCATCAAGCACCGGCCTGCACCCGCAATTGGTGCAGTGGATAACGAGATTGCTTCCATTCTTGTTTTTGACGTTATACGCATGTTCCCGCAATCTTTCATTGAGACAGCGTTCGGTCGGGCCGATGTACGTTCTGCCACAAGGGGAGGGAATCTCGTAGACGACTTCCTTGCTGCTCTACACTGGGCACGAGGTGTGATTCTTGCTGCAGGAGCTGTTGTAGGGGTGGCTGGCGTTGACTTTCCTCCATATTGAGCCGAGTTTGTTGATGGCCGAGGAAACAACACGAACACTGGCTCGCTCTGCTGCTTTTTTGATTCCGTGAGAAACGTCGTGCACGTATGGGATAACTGCGAGTTTTGTTTTGTCGAGTTCTGGCCTTGCCTTATTCCTGAGAGTTCTGATCTCTTTGGCAAGAACTTCAGACATTTAACAAAGTAGGTCTTCCGGGTAGCCACTTGCTCTAAGGCGCTCCATTTGGCTTTGAAGCTTCATTGAATTTCATGATGGCAGGAGCGATAGAGAGCATTTTTGAGTGCTTCAAGTGCAATGGCACGCTTGACAATTCTCGAGTGACCCGACGTGTAGGGAAGTACGTGCTTCTTGGAGCGAGGGGCTGTGTCCACAAGATGTGGCTCGGGCTCAGGTGGAGCTTCAGGTCAAGAAAGCGCATTACGCCTTCTACCGGCAGTTTCTTAGTGAAGGTCATGCCTTGGAAAATGGACTGGAAGGCACTGAAAATTTCATCTACTTGTTCAGGGGCTTCCTCTGGTTTGGCACTGAATAAAACCAAGAAGCGATCGGACGTAGCGGATCAATTTTAGTGGTCCAATGTGTTCTAGGTGATCCTGTAGGAACCTATCATAGTGTGCGAGGAGAAGGTCGCTCAAAATTGGAGCGATACGGGAGCCTATGCAGACTTCATTCTTTTGCACGAGCAACTGCTCGATGTGTTTAACCACTGTGGAGAATAAGTAAAGGTGCAACAATTTAAAAAATTGGCAACACTGTTGCAGATGGCAATTTGGAAGCGCAAGACGACATGCTCATCGATGCCCTCCTGTACCACGGTGGCCAGGTAATATTGGGGGAGGGAATAAAACATATCCTTTATGTCCACCGAGATGGCAAACATTCCAGGAGGGCTGGACTAGGCCAATTACAGAGCAAGCTCTGATGGGCTGCGGACGAAAAACTGTTCTTTCACTTCTAACAACGACAAGCAGTTTAGCAAGTAATACCCCACACACCTTTGCCAAGCTCCAGCCTCGGAAACGATGACCCTAAAGGGGATGCTCTCCTTGTGGGTTTTCGCCGTAAAAGAGAGTGAACGCCAAAGTTCATTTGAGCTCTTGAACGTGACTGCCAACTTCCTAAGTCCTGCTTTTTCGCAACTTTCGATGGCGAGCTTCTTGGCCTTTGTTGGGTGGAAATTCACGGACGAATTGAAATTGCCGTGGAAGGCCCTTTGCGCCAACTGTCGGCACGTCCCGGAATTGGCTACTACAAAACCACCTTCCTTATCTGCTTGAATCAATTTCAACTCGTTGTCGTGCTGCAACGATACCGCACTTTTTTGAAGTGCTAAGCTTTCTTTCTCAAAATGCCGTACAGGTTTTCTTTGCAGCTTCGTCCTATAGTCAAGTAGTTGACAATTTCCCCTTTTTTTTCACAGCTCTTTGGAGAGCATGGCCACGACTCGTAAGTTTCACAAGGGAAAAAAATTTAAGAAGAAAAACTCTCGTGTACTTCGATTTAGGAACAGGTTAATAAACCCCAAGCGGTCAAAATTAATCCGGAGTCCCACACAATGGCTGGCTCATGAAGATGTGTAGTGTTTAATGGCGCAAGGGCCAGCTATGGCCAAAGAGCGCCATGACATATGGTGATGGGTTCTGAATGTATTATGGATGGAGTGGCCAGTGGGTAGCAAATGGTACAATGGCTGCCTCATAATCACTCAATTGTTTCGGCACATAAAACCCCAGAATCTTGAACTTTCACAAGGTGGAACTATTTCTGTAATACCACCATTGAGCCCCGTTTATTCAAGCGACTCACGTCACGCACGCCACGCAAGCCTTTCGGCTCGCGAGGCAAAGTCGCTATATATAGTCGCGATAGCGAATCAACGTGGTTCTCTATAGCTTGTTAAGTTGGAATGCATGTTTGTTTCATTTTGTATTCTGAATATTTGCATAGTAGTTCGGCACCTATCTGATTTTTATTTGCCCTCTTATATTCTTTCATCTGTAGCCACGTAATTATAGAGCATCTCCCCCCCCCCTCCCTTGTATTACACCATCAAGTGTCCATAGAAAAGAGAAACCGTTAAGAAGCCCACGGCATTTGCCTTCCCTTTGCGCCATTGTACTTACGATAAGTTACCGGTGTCTCTGTCCCCATCATGTGACCCATATAGGCAAGTTATAGAAATGTGTCGTTTCTGGGGTGTCACTCACTACAGATTTGTAAAGATAAGGCAGCATTTTTTTTTCTTTTTATGTTTTAAATTTTGAGCCAGACTTTTTTCTCTTTTGGTACCTGTAGATGTTTACACTAACATTATATGAGCAGCTTTTGCTGTTAAGTCAAAGTACCCACGGATTGGACGTACAGAGTGGTGAACTTGATCGGCATTTTAACAGCGAAGCTGTTTAAGCCAGTTGTAATTTGTGGTACGTATCAAGACGTTACCAAGAAAGAAAATAAGATAAACCTTCTTGCCGAGGCGGGATTCGAACGTGCGTACCCCCAGTCCCAAAGTGAGCGCCGTAACCACAATGCTATACAGCCACGCTTGCAGAACATGCATTTATGCGAACCATAAGATTGCGTCCGCGAGTCATCGTCTTCGTCCACAGCTGGCGCGTTCGTACGCTCGTGCTCTGCGAGGTGAAGATGTTTTTTTCACGCTATGAGAGCGAGAGAAAGAGACAGACAAAGAACTTTATTGGTGGTCCTGAGGAACCGCTTTAGGACACCTCCGTTTTCAGGGAGTCCCCGCAGCCGTCGCGGGCCGCACCCACGTCGGGGTCGGAAGATCGTGGTCCTCCGCCCTGTCGCAGGCCCTCTGGACAGCCCGTAGTTGCTCTGAGAGGTCGCCGCTCTTAAGGTCTGCGTCCCAGTCCGTTAGAGTGGTAAGCAATGAGCCGCGTAACGCAGGGCATTGCCAGAGCATATGAGATAAAGAGCAGTACGCCTCCCCACAGTCAGGACAGTGGGGTTCTACATTAGGCGCGAAGTGACTGAATCGGCCCCTGGAGGGGCACGACCGCGTTTGGAGCATGCGAAAGGCCGACGATTGTGGTCTAGTGAGTTCAGGATGTGGTACCGGAAAGGCCCGCCGAGCAAGTTGATAATGTGCCAAGTTAATGAGGGCAGAATTGCGGGCAAGTTGGTAGTCCATTACTAAGGTGTTATTGCGCAACAAAAGGACATGGACGGCAGAGAAAAAATACACACACCAACGCAACACCATGCGCTTGGTGTGTGTATTTTTTCTCTTCCGTCCATGTCCTTTTGTTGCGCAATAACACCTTAGTAATGTGCCAAGATTTCATGGAAGGTGAGGAGCGAATCCCTGTACAGTCCTAAGTCGCCGCCCGTGAATCTACCGGAACCATCGCGGTGCGTTATACCTCGCGCGCAGTCATGGGCTAACTCATTGGCCTTAACAACCTCAGAGTGCACATTGATTTCCATATGGGCCGGGAACCATTTTATGATATGAAAACCAGCAGCCCCCTCGGTGCCGAGGATGGCCGCCGCCTTCTTTGAGATCGAGCCGGAGGCGAACGCTCGGGCTGCATACCTAGAGTCTGTAAAGATATGGGGACGTAGAGGGTCCTTCAGTGCTGTAGCTACAGCAACCTGCTCGAAAGAGAAAGAGAGAGACTCATCCACGGAGCGGATCTCCTGAAACGTGGTGTCGGCATTGGAACGCGGTGTCGGTTTTGCAAGCTGCGCTATGCAACGCCGTAAGTCCGAGACGCACGTAAAGAAATTATCATCATCATGAGTAATAAGATGAAAAATTCGCGCGCACTCCCGGAAAATGCTGGGCTACGATCGCCCAGCTTCGCTGTTTCAAGCGTTGCGCGGTTGAGTGCAAGGTTAAGCAGTTTTCTTCTTTTCTAACTTTCGAGCCAGACGTTTTCTCTATTGGTACCTCTAGATGTATACATTAACATTCTCATGGCAGCTTTTCCTGTAAAGTCAAAATACCCACGGATTGGACGCTATACCGCAGCCTACAACGCTCTCCGCTAGTCTCAACTTTGGTATTGATTTATTTTAGCAATGATCAACACATGTCTTTTTTCACCCCCTATCTTTAAAAAGTTCTTGCGCAGAACTCCGGATTTCGAGTAACCCAACTTGGAAAATGCCAGGGAAAAGGCAAAAGCGTCGGTATACTATAGCGTCGCTTGCACTCGCTTTTCAAACGTTGGCGGCTTGCCAGCTGAGCCAGATGCTGCACCAGGCCGCACTCCCCCACTTATCTTTCCGCTTCTTTCTGTCTATCACCGCTCGAGCACACTTGCTGAGCTGCTTGCTGCCACTACATGTTGTGAGCTCACACAGCAGAAAGGAGCTGGAGTCTTTTTTTTTCTCGTTTAGGATGCTGTCAGTGACTCATCAATGGCGTCAAGGTGTATTAATCGTGACCTTGAGCAAGATAATCGGCACTCTTGAGCGGGTGCAAGGCATACATAGGCAGATTAGGAGATAAGAGATAGATTGGTAGGAGGCATAGATAGGCAGAGTGCTAGATAATGATATGGGAACATGTAACTAGCTCACATAGGCTGGGTGACTGTTGCGACCCTAATTTAAAGGCAATGTCCTTAAAGATCGTCATTATCATCACAGAGAGGAAATAGGTGAAGAAAGGGCAATGGCGCTATTTTAGATATTCTAGGGACTAAATCTATGCACTGCTGAGTTCTTGCTGGGCAGGGAGTTTTACTGTGCGCAAAGTGGCATTGCATCAGGAAAGTTCAGACAAACACGCGGGGTTCCACTAGGCTCAGTGTTATCGCCGCTTTTGTTTAATATCTGGATAAGCTCCATTTCTTGTCATCAGAATGTATGCACGTACGTTTACGCTGATTATATAGCGTTTTTTGCTTCGGCAAATGATATTCAGTCACTGTACGAGTACTTACAGGAATACTTATGCGAGTTGGAAGCTTGGCTGGATAGTATTCACTTGTCCCTTAATGTAAATAAGAGCGCTGTTCTTGTCTTTCCGGTACAAGACCCAGTTACGATATCCCTTTCGTACCGCTATTCCACTATTCCACAAGTGGGAAAAGTCAAATACCTAGGAATTATTCATGATGGATACCTTAACTGGAGTCATCATATTGAAAACATAACTTCAAAAGCTTCCCGTGCAAT
The DNA here is from genome assembly GCF_013339745.2 of Dermacentor silvarum. Classification (NCBI taxonomy): domain Eukaryota; kingdom Metazoa; phylum Arthropoda; class Arachnida; order Ixodida; family Ixodidae; genus Dermacentor; species Dermacentor silvarum. The sequence goes on from NC_051154.1 coordinate 299,022,132, forward strand.
GGGGATATTGCAAAGGATTAGCAATAATCGATGGGGCATGCGCAGAGACACACTTATAATGATTTACCGCATGTATATCCGGCCAATACTAGAGTTCCGCTGCGTGTTATATTCTCTGGCTAACCTGCTTATAAACTACGTCCACTACTTTTACTGGAAAGGGAAGCGCTTCGCTTATGTCTGGGGCTGCCAAAGTTTGTAGCAAACGGCGTGTTCTACAAGGAATCACGACTTCCTTCCCTAGACATGAGATTTAAAATACTCACTGTTCAAGCATTCATAAGGCTCTATGAATCTCCAATAAGGAGATCCCAGTCGATATATATTAGTCAACAAGCTTTATTCTTGGAGTCTCGTAGCCTCGTTTTCACACGCCACAGGTGAATAAAACAGAATCGTTATTAAATCCGTTAAATGTACGTTTAAATGATATAATCACGATAAGCAGTATCCAAAATTCATTGGTTACTACTTATGATAACATATACCCCAACCATGCGAAGCAACTTCCCTGGCATATTCTTAACGGCTTACTCCAAGATCACTTGGACAAGCTCCAAACAAACGTAATTATAGCAACAGATGCTTCGCAGAGTGAGGAAAAGGCCGGGGTTAGAATTTTTTAATCGACATTAGATTGGTCTTTTTCTGTTCGGCTCCCCGACAACACTCCAATATTCCTAGCGGAATTCCGAGCTGTTGTCTTAGCTTTGCGTAAGCTTTAGCCTCCCACAACAACCGCGGTAGTATTAACAGACTCTTTATCCTTGTGCACCTCACTTAATGCTTCTGGCGAGTCGCATATAGTAAAAAAATTGCACTCATTGGTTCCAAGTCATTTGCGAAATTTGCGATTAGTATGGGTACCTGGCCACAAAGGCATATGTATGAATAAAGCGGCAGATAGCCTGGCAAAGGCTTCTATTACAGGCACTGTGTGTTCCCCTCTTCCAACGACGGGTTTCATAACGTCTGCCAGGTTTAGAAGATACACCCTTATGGCATCAAAATCAGATCTAGCATCATCCACCGAACTGCACCACTTACAATTCCCTTGGAGCAGGAACTTTTGCAAATCCAGACAAACAGAACTGGCATTAACAAGACTGCGATGTCGAGTCCCTCGCATAAATTTCTACATGCACCGATCTGGTCTGGCTATTTCCCTTTTGTGCCATTTCTGTAACGCATTAGAAACGATCGACCATTACTTACTGGACTGCCGGCGTGTTTTCTCCCTAAGAAAAACAACATTGTAAATTGCAATGCGACAGCTCGTCCTGCCATTGAACACTCCGGAACTGCTTTCTTTCGGAGCTTCTGTGCTTGGACACTCAGACAGGAATGTATGCATCGCCATAGAGAAATTTATACTTGAATCAAACCCATTTCATTGTTAAGCATATTATTCCATTTATCATTATCTTACCTTATTTGCTTTATTTACCTTATGGCCTCTTGTACTCGTATCTATACTTTTTATATACGTATTGCCTACTGAATCGTCTTTAAATTTATTCGCTTTAGTATATTTACCAAAATTAGACATTTGCTAAATTTATTCACTTAGCACATATATAAAATCTGCCCGACTCTTGGCCGATTCCCGTGAGTGGGTATGCGCCAAAGATGATAAGGTGATCATCATCATCGCATAACGAGCTAGGATCGAGGCACGGACCATTTTCCAAAGCTCGGGGTATACTGGTGTTAAGTTCTTTAACTACGGGAGATTGGCTAAGAAGCAGGCCGTTTCAAGTATGTTTATTAGAAATTTAATAAACACAAAATTTGCATAGCAGTCATTAGAAGGTATACTATTAAGTATTTTGAGAAAACATAATTTTGACATAACGAAGTGAAATATTAGGAATAATACGTAATTCTAGAAATTCAGCATGGTGCTCGTTTTCTATCACTAATTACGCACCTTCGTCAGCCTTTTATGTTTGTCTTTCTTTTCCACGTCGTCGCGAGCCAGCGAGCACGCGCGCATGCTGGCTCGCTCCACGGTGTTCGATTCAGTCCGGTTCCGTAAATGTTGAAACCTCCAGAGCTGGCCCTGAACACGCGCAGTTCCTCACCGTCGCCGACACTTACGCCAACTGACGACAAGCGCCACCGTGTTTTCGGCAGCCCTCCCGGTAGAGAGCAGTCGACCAGCGACGTGAAACGACAAATGTACTTTGCTCCTGGTCTCGACCAACAGCGTCGAGCCAATGTCGGACAGCGATGCCCGCACCACCTTCTCGAAGCACCGAGAGTGCGTGGCCGCCCAAGACATGGCCGCTGTGCTGGACGACGGCCTCAAGGCGGTATTTTGTGCCACGTGTGCGCACTTCGTCATGCACTGCCCCAACCTCCTTTACGAAGCGTCTTCGCGCCTCACGTGGACCACTGGTGCAAGCCGGCCTCCGGCCAAATTCGCCCACCTGATACTTGCTCAGTGGTGCTCCATAATAGAGCCCGTGGACGACCAGAGCCAGCGTCGACGCTGCGAGGGCTCCGTAGGCAACACGCGAGGTAAGACTAACTGCTTTCCACCAAAAACACCAAAGGCCTGCAGCCGCCTCATTCAGTAACATTACTCCTTGCCCGACTGCTGTCGAAAGAGACATAATAAATGCATGAGCGCCGGCCGGTGCTTTCGCTCACGATTCAATTAGCCAAAAAATGAAATTAACCGGAGTCAAATTAACAGAAGTCGACGGTAATGAAGTTCTTTTTAACGAGGTTAAACTGCATAAACACATCTCGTTAAATTGAGGTTCAAAATACATGGTGTTCTATAGACAAGTTAAAGAAAGCTGTACACTTCGGTATATTGAGAATTTCATTAAATTGAAATTCGTTATATGAAGGTTTTACTGTATAATGAAGGTGTTTCTATGTAGCATGGGACTTGATTGTTGTTATAATAGAGTTCAGCTGCACTTTTATCGGAATTTAAAGAGCATAGCCATGTTTACGAAAACATGACCTACATTCCACGCTGCAGGGAGGACATTGTAAGTGTCATCAACCGTAACCGTGTGGTGGTGATCTGTGGCGAGACTGGATCTGGAAAGACCAAGCAGGCTGCCCAGTTCATCTTTGAAGACTACATCCGTGGAGGCCAAGGCTCTAGATGCAATATCGTGGTCACCCAGCCAAGGAGGATTGCAGCAACCTCCATGGCAAAGCGGGCGGCTCTCCAGCGGCATAAAGAGGTTGGTTAATATATTTAAGCGAACATTACTTTGCCTCTTCCTTCGACTTTTGCACTGCTGCTGCTGTCGCTCTCTTGTACGCCACGTCGGTTGGTGCTTCATGGCAGGAGCAAGGCAGAGGGCAAAGGCGACATGTAAAACTCATTTCAACCTTTCCATTGCACTGCCACTATGACTGACGTAATTATCCGTTACCCCCCGCAAAAGCATTGCAGAAGCTGCAGTGCTTACCTTTGTACTAATGTGCAACATTCCAGACGGGAGGGAGATAGAAGGGTAGAGAAGAAGTAGGGAGAGGAAGCAGAGCATGGGGTAGAACCAACGCAGTCATAAAATGAATGAATAGCAACCTTGCATGGGATAAGTTCGCGAGAGGGAAAAGATGACGTCAGATGGCAAAGAAACTCTACTACTACACGTGAGAGCGGTTGCGAACAAACTGGATAAATTTAGGATAAAGGTACAGTACGTTTCTAATCTGTCTGAAAATAAACACCGTGATAATTTGTCCTGCGAACAACTGACGCAGGGTGTGCAGACGCAAAGCCACTTTAATGTGCCGTAGCGTCTAGGCGTCAATACGGAAGCGACTACACATGAAATCAGCAGTTCTGTGCCCACCACGGCAGCTTTGTGGCTATGAGCGTTTCTCAATGTCGCGGATTCAATCCCGACGGCGGCAGCTCCATTTCGACGCAGACGAAATACAAGAATGCTCGTGTGCTTAGATTTAGGTGCACATTAAAGAAACCCAGGGGGTCAAAGTTAATCCGGAGTCCACCACTACGGCATGCCTGATAATCTGATAACCAATATGATGATAAACATAAATCAATTAAAGTTAAACACTTCGGCCACGAAGCCATGGCCACGCATCGTGGCCACGATGCTTAAAGCACCCTTAAGGCGAAATTTCCATATAAGCCGCACCCCAACTTTACTTCAAAATTTTCGGTACTTGTTATTCTTGCAAAATATGATATCCTTTCTTCATGACAACATTAAATAACTGCAGTTGTGGTACTGTCAAGCAAAAGTGTTGTACTACACAATTCTTTTGACCACAACGTATAATTTTCCTTTAGATCATTTGAGGTACAATAAGCTGACTTTTTTTTCATACCTCTAGTTGGTAAAAAAATTGCACTTGAATTCGTATTCGACTCGCACTAGGTTCCATTATTTCAATTTGTTGTTAAATTGTAAACTTGCTATTCGCACACTTCTAGTCGTAACCAATGACGCAGCATGGGAACATTGTAGTATGCAGTTTATTCTACCATAGAGCATATACACAAAAAAGTTCATGGCAGCTGCTCTTACGCACCCTTTCACGCACCGTAAATTTATCAATCTCAGAAATATATAGAATCTCAGAAATATCTCAGAAATGCATAGAATGAACTTTACTCGTCGTCCATGCGTACGGGCTGCGTCTAAATGCTTGCTTTTTGCATCATATTTCGATTATATTTATGGTTACTAAATAAAGAGCTAGCAACACTGCGACACCTTTGTGGTTGCCACTTTTTTCGCCCAGCTTTTCTTATAGAGTTAGTATACTAACTATGTAGAAGGAATAGCTAAGGATTGTGAGAAAAAAGAAATTAGCCGCTCTAATTGCCGAGTCCTTCCACAAAGGGGTTCAGAGGTGAACACTAGCAGTGGGTGGCATTTACCCTTCCGCCTACCGTGCGGAGAACCCTGAAGTAGCTCAAAATATGTTTATTCACGGGCAAAAATGGCAAATACAATCGCCGATAGATTTTTTCAGACGCCACGTTTTTCGCGCCTGTACGCTTACTCGGACTCCGTCACCTACCACTATAACAATGGCAGCCGAAACATTGGATGGCGTACAATGCGCCATTCAGTTTTTCGGACACAATCCGCATGCGTTATGGTGCAAACATGGCTTATGTGAACAAAGTTCCCGCCACATAGCAAACTGCGACTCTGCCTGCCGACTGTCATGTAAGGAGCACTGGTTAAGACTAGTGACAGGCAGTATGATTGCGATGAACATTTGCCACTGGCTGATGAAGTGCCTGCAGGCACATTGTGGTCCGCTCTTATGCAAATTATTATCATGAAACGGGGAAACAGTATTGACTCGTAAGGCAATCTTTCAAAACTTTTTTTTATTTAACTCCGCCGCAAAAGTTTGATCACTGCGTTCTCTTTTTACGCATCCCATGGCAAGCTGTGGAGATTAGCAGGGCTTTTGCAATAATTTTTGGTATTGTGGAAGCGCAGTTTTACAAGTACAGCTGTACGTAATTTTCTCCTTGGTGTAAAATTAAAATGAAGAAGCCAACGTATTGAACGAGATAATTTTCATTCCTGCAGCTGAGCCACACCGCCGGCTTCCAAGTCCGTCTCACGAAGCAGCTGCTGAGGAGCCGCGGAGGCATACTCTTCTGCACAGTCGGCATCCTGGTGCGGCACTGGCAGCAGAACGGCGGACTCGTTGACGAGGTCCATGAGCGTGACCTCTCAACCGACTTCCTGCTCGTGAGGTGCTCTCCATCAATAGCACACTGAAGGTAGGCTTTTCTTCATTCTTGTAGCCACGTGCCTTACAAATCTCCCCGATTTTTTCGTAAGGTTTTACACATTTTTACGAAAGTCGCCGTATTCAATTGCATTATGCTTACAGCGCCCACGTTAGCCATCAAAAATTAGAATTCTTTTTCCGCGAGTAACCGTCGCACCGTCTAATTGCTGCAGCGACGGTCGTCTGCGTGTTCCGACGTCATTGTTAACATTGAATAAGTTGTGCCAGAGCCATTTAATGATCTAGTCACTCTAGTTTCTGTTGCACTTTTAGTAACTCTACCAAGAATTTTGATAATTCCCTTAGCAAACACATTTCATGCCATACATACAGTCGAAACCATTCAAAACGATCCCACATTTAACAATCTATTTTTTATAACGACCACATTTCAGTGGACTTATGATTTTCCGTCTCTGCATGTTGAAACTGCTTCCAAATACAACGAATGCTTTTTTTTAATATCCGTGCTGTTACAACTAACGCTTTGAACACAGTGATGGTAATAAATGTTCCAGTGTCACCCGAAAGGCGAAGCATCAATGGCGATAGCAAATTAGTAGAGAGGTACACGGTGTAGGGATAGTAGTTTTGTCGGCTGCATAAACTTGGACACATTCGCTTACTAACTGAATTAACAAGCGTGGTGTCAGCGCGCTCAAGCAAACATGAATAGATCACACCCGATGACCGCAGACAAGCACTGTCAAAACGCTGGCGTGAACAAGCGCGGCCGCCGCAGCGAGCGAAGGTTCCTGCGGTCTATCGCTTCAACGGAAATAGAGCGGCGAAAGCACAGCGCATACAAAGGTCAGAGCCGTCTGGAGATCGATTTCGAGATATGATGCGCGCGACAGCCCGCACCGGCGCAAAGTACGCAGTTGTACGCGTGGGAGATTGTGTCGCCAGTGCCCCTTGCACCTGGTTGCAAGATACGCAGCATTGTGTCGCCCCCCCCCCTCCATCCCTCCCTCCCATGCCCCCATGGCCTCTGGCGCTACGGAGGAAGTCTCGTTTACTCTCCGCCGTTCGTTCGCTCTCCGTCAAAGCACGCGTCCCGGCGCGCTGTCACTCGCACATACGGCGCCGTGTGATGATAGAATAGATGATAGATAGATGATAGAACTGCTGTGTCATGGTGTATTGCTGTGTTCTATATTCCAAGTCACGTTCCGGGAAAAGACCCGGTGTTTCTTTTCACCTGTTGCGAAGCAATGAGTTTCTAGCCTGAGTTTCTAGCGCTTTTCGACAAGATAGTGTTGTTGTTGTTGTTTTTTCGATAAAGCCTCCGAACACCTAACACGCAGGAAGAGCAGTCCAGCCCTATTTACAACGCGAGCGCGTTGAGTTACCATCTTGAGCTGCCCTGAAGGTGTTGACAAAAGCCATGCGAGACGATCCGCAAATCTAATTGCCGAGAACTTTCTAAGAATCTTTCTTGTTAATCACTCAAACCAAATGACTGACGAAAACGACAAGCCTTCGCCCTATGTACACAAGCCGCCAAGGAAACCCTTTAGATTGTAATTGTGAATAAGACACATTTGTGAGCTACTGTGTCCGCAAGAGTTTTTGCATGAAAGTATGGCAACCATTGTATTACCCTTGTCACACGGCACGTGTAATCTCATTTGCAGCGAATGAGATTAAGTGTTAATGCCATTTTTGCTGCTTCTACACGGGCATAGTGAATGACATTCACAGCTAATGGCATTCGCCCAATAAATGAGCTTCCCGAACTCATTCACGTGCGACTTGTGTAATCTCGACGACAGGGGCTTGGCAAAAAATTACAAGTTGAAATGAAGTGTAATATATTTTCTAATAACCATCCAATGTTTACCATTGTATTGCTAAAATAATATTGAAAATATGTAATCAAGAAGCACGATTTCTAAGGTCTCGTTATCATAGCAGTCTGCGGATAAACATTGCCATCAATTGCGAATACCATTTTGTGCCGTAGCAAGACTGCAATGACATTCGGCATGACTGTCATTTCCTGTAAATGACATTACATGTGCCGTGTGACAGAGGCATAAGTGCATACGAGCAATAAATATTTATTTTCATTCCTCAAAATGCATATGCGTTTGATGGGGGATAGCTGTTCTCCCGGCGCATGCATCTCCATGTTCCCCAGTGAATTTAAAGAAGCTCGATGTATTAATACGGTTACACTGCATGCATTTATAAGAATCCTAGACGAATCATTTACGCGTCCTTTACAATTAGGCGACTTGTTCTTCAATGCACGGTGAGGTAAGAAGCGCGCCCGACCCCATCTTCCATCGTTGCGCGCGCTGCACAGATCGGCTGGGAACTGCTGAGCAGGGTGAGGTCGCAGCGCCCCCCCCCTCCCACCAAGCAGCAGCGATAGGCAAGAACTAGCCCCGATGCGAAGGTCGTAAGAAGCGAGCGCGCGCGCCAGTCGAGCCCGGACGTGGCCAGGTTTGGTTCTAAATAGACAAAATGGGCTATCGAAAATAAATTTCGCCGTCGACTTCGACGAGTTGGCTATGTCGCTACATTGGGCTACTGAAAATCTGTGACTTGGCTTTGTTTGGGCTATAAGGGGAGCCCTAATCAACGCTCCAGAGGGGCTCTGATGGAGTAGAAACAAATATCGAAGGCTTTGTTTTAGCTGACTGAGCCGGCAAGACGCGCCTGTGCGTGTGTGCGTGCGCGAAATGCCCTCCGCCCCCTCTCCCCCTCCATTCTCTGCGCCGTTGTCTGAGCCAGTGGCTTTGATCTTTGATGTACTTCAACTTACATCGCGCTACACCGTGAGACACCCGATCCCCGGGCATCGGGATGAGCCTGGGAGTAGAGGGTTTTTTTACAGTACACTGTACTAACATCGCTATGCTCAGAGAGCAAAAAAAAAATAGTGTCGGGCGATCGTGGCGCCGACATGAAAGAAGCACGGGTAGATGACACGCTCCGGTGTGTTCACGGCCATGGCTTCTTCGTGAACTATCGCGCCGGGCACAGCTTTCGACCTGCTTCACGTTTCTCACACTAAGCTTTACGGCCATTTTCTTTTCCCTGCGAGATGAGTTTTTATTTGTGCTTACCTTAGAGGTTCATTTCTATAGGTTAGACTTAAGAACGAATTCTCCTCGTAGAGGAGAATCGAACCATGGGGAAGTGGGCCAAGTATGCGAAAAAGTATAAAAAATACCGGGAGCAAGACCCCGAGCCCAAAGTGGATCCTGGTCCGTTTACTTATAGATGGTTTGCCCGTAACGTGACAAATGCAGGTACTTATTGTGCTAAGATCGAAACAAGTTTACCGCGATACCATTAGTGCGCCACGTCACACAAACATCACCCAGTGTGTTTGCTTAGCAGGTGAGGTGTCGCGCTGCTGGCTCGAGGACGGGGTTTGGATCCCCGGCCACGGCGGCCGCATTTCGATCGAGGCTAAATGTTCAAACACCCGTGTACTTGGATATATGTGCACGTTAAAGAACCCTAGGTGGTCAAAATTAATCCGGAGTCGCCCACTGCTATATGCCTCCCAATCATATCGTGGTTTTGGCACGTAAAATCCCAGTACAAGGACATTTGGTTACAACGGGTTGTGCAAAAACGGGTTGCGTTGTTGAATGTGAAAATTTATATAGAAACAAAACTGCAAAAAATGGCTATATTTGGCTACGAAAGATTTTGCTCTCTTTTGTGTTTGGCTACATTTGGGCTACAATTTCTCTAACTTTGGGCTACGCCGCCTCGTCTAACCTGGCAACACTGGTGATAGACAGAAAGAGGGGGAAAGAGAAGTGGGTGAGTGCGGCCTGGTGCCGCATCTGGCTCAGCTGGCAAGCCGCCACCGTTTGAAAAGCGAGTGCAAGCTACGCTACCGACGCTTTTGCCTTTTCCCTGGCATTTTCCCAGTTGGGTTTCTCGAAATCCGGAGTTCTGCGCAAGAAATGTTTAAAGATAGGGGGGTGAAAAAAAAGCCATGTGTTGATCACTGCTGGAAAAAAAATCAATGCCAAAGTTGAGACTAGTGGAGCGCGTTGTAGGCTGCGTTACAGCGTCCAATCCGTGGGTATTTTTACTTTACAGCAAAAGCTGTTAAGATAATGTTAGTGTAAACATCTACAGGTACCAATAGAGAAAACGTCTGGTTCGAAATTAACAATATAAAACGAAAAAGAAATGCCGTATCAACTTTACAACTCCGTAGTGAGTGATATACCAGAAACGACACATTTCTATAACTTGCCTGTATGGGGTCATATGATGGCGACAGAGACTTAAGTACGATGGCGCAAAGGTAAGGCAAAGGACGTGGGCTTTTTAACGGTTTCACTTTTCTATGGACACCTGATGTACGCAGTCATGGAAAAGGCACAGAATAACTGGAGTAATACAAGGGATGGGAAAGATGCTTTATAATTACGTGGGTACAGATGAAAGAGAATAAGTGGGCAAAAAAAATCACATAGGCGCCGAACTGCTATGCAAATATTAAGAATACAAAATAAAACAAACTCGTATTCCAACTTAACAAGCTGTAGAGAACCACGTTGGTTCGCTATCGCGACTCCATATAGCGACTTTGTCTCGCGAGCCCAAAGGCTTCCGTGGCTTCCGTGAGCTCAGTCGCTTGAATATACTGGGCTCAAGGATGGCATTACAGAAATAGTTCCACCTTGGGAAAGTTCAAGATTCTAAGGGTTTTATGTGCCGAAACAATTGTGTGATTATGAGGCAGCCGTTGTGTGGGACTCCGGATTAATTTTGACCACTTGAGGTTCTTTAACCTGCTACTAAATGGCAGTACGCGATAGGTTTTATTCTTTTTTTTTCACCTTGTGAAACTTACGAGTCCTAGCCATACTTCGAAAGAGCTGTGAAAGAAAAGAAAAATTGCCATCTACTTGACTATAGGACGAAGCTGCAAAGAAAACCCGTACGGCATTTTTAAGAAAGAAATCTTAGCAATTGAAAAAAAAGTGCGGTCTCGTTGCTGCGCGATAACGACTTGAAATTGATTCAAGCAGTTAGCGAAGGTGGTATTGTAGTAGCCAATTCCAGGACGTGCTGACAGTTGGCGCAAAGGGCCTTCCACGACAATTTCGAGTCGCCCGTGAATTTCCACCTAACAAAGGCCAAGAAGCTTGCCATCGAAAGTTGCGAAAAAGCAGGACGTACGAAGTTGGTAGTCATGCTCAAGCGCTGAAAAGAGCTTTGCCTTTCAGCCTTTTTCACGGCGAAAACCCACAAGGAGGGCACCCCCTATAGCGTCATCGTTTCCGAGGCTGGAATGTGGCAAAGGTGTCTGTGGTTTTACCTGCTAAACTGCTTGTCGTTGTTAGAGGTGAAAGACCCGTTCTTGGTCCGCAGCCCGGCGTACAGGAGGGCATCAATGAGCATGGCGTCTTGCGCTACCAGAAACCCATCGGCACGAGTATTGCCAATTTTTTTTAATTGCTGCTCCTTTATCGGTGCTCCACAGTGGTTAGGCACAATGAGCAGTTGTTCGTGTTAAACAATGGAGTCTGCATAGGCTGCCATATCGCCCCAATCTTGAGCAAACTTCTCCTCGTACACTATGATAGGCTCCTGCAGGATCACAAAGAACACGTTCGACCACTAAAATTGTTCCGCTACGTCCGATGACTTCTTGGTTTATACAGTGCCAAACCAGAAGAAGCCACTGTGCAAGTAGATCATATTGTCAGTAACTTCCAGTCCATTTTCCAAGGTCTCAATTTAACTAAGGAACTGCCCATTGAAGGCGTAATTCGCTTTCTTGACCTGAAGTTCGACCCTCCCCCCCCTCCCCCCCCCATATGCTAGGCATATGCGCCTAGCTCCAAGAGGCGCCTACTTCCCTACACATCGGGTCACTCGAGAATTGTCAAGCGTGCCATTCAAATTCGAGCACTCAAAAATGCCCTCTAACATTCCTGCCTTCATTATATTCAACGAAGCTTCAACAGTCACATCAATTGCCTTAGAGCAAGCGGCTACCCGGAAGACCTACTTTGTACCTTGTCTGAAGTTCTTGAAAAGAGATCTGAACATTTGGCAGTCAGCGTTCGTCCTCTGTTATTCCTTCTGTCCGTGTTTTTACCGCTGTTCTTTATAGCATGAATGCCTGCTAACGAGCTCGCCTTCAGACCTTTTCAAGATACAAAGTTGTTCGGAGTAACTAGACGAGTATAGCAAACTATTTTTGCGGAATTCCTCAAGGTTCTACATACAAGTGGATGTCAATTTCTTCTTTTCATGAGCTAGAGAAGTATACGTACTCAGTGAGGCTCGCGTATGCTACTGTTGTGTATTGCGAGCCCCGCGTCTTAGAATTACTATTTGTAAAGGATCAACAATAAACTATTCCTCTGGCAGAAATTCTTAGTAGAAAAACCTGCTTTCCTACAAAAGTAAAACATAAATCCTCGCTTCACTCGTTTTACAAACATGGAAAGAATGATAAGTAGTCTGCAGTATATTTAATTAGTTCACATCATTAGCAGCTTTAGAGAAGCCAGAACCCTTAAAATGTAGTTCACTGCAACATATTGGCTTAGGTCTGCTGTAATTTGTTCTCTGTTTCCTGTGTGTGCCACAGGTAACACGTGCATTTAGCGACATCGACTCTCTTCGTTGCACATTAGCGCGCATTGGCATTTTCACTCTTTTTCTACCAGGTTCAACCACCCAGAGTAGAAGGCAGTTCGGCGTTGTACGCACGGAACGGCGAACAATGACGACATAACGCGCCCGTCGTGTACCGGCTGCCTCCTTGGCAGCGCTCTGTCACAGCTGTTAAGGCACAACAGTTCCAAGCTCTGCAGGCGTTCATACTGCCACGTCTGCCGTGATTGTCTTAGCTGAGAGGCTGACTATGCGGCCGTGGTTGATCGCGGGACCACCGAATTCACGTGACACACGGCGCTGGTACCGTGGGTTCACTAACGTGTGGAAGCGGATTCAGGGCCCTTCTACGCTGAAGTGCTGGTCTGCTGAGGCAAGGCTCGTCGTCGAAGTCCACGGCAAGAGCTACGACCCAGTCTGGGCGCTGCTATGCCCGAGGCGATTGTCCAGCGACAGGGTGGACCCACTTGCGCCGAGCGCCAGCGTATTTACTCTGTGATTTTTTTATTATTTCTATGTATTTGTGTGAATGTAGTATTTTTCGATGTGCTTTAAATACAGTTATTCGTTATTGAAGTTTGTTGCTGCGCGAGTCGATTCCATCTTCAAGCATTTAGTGCGCGCTGACAATGGAAAAAACGAAATGAGCCCTGTATTCTATAATTTTTTCTCACTCTCAATCTATTATTTCTTCTTTAAATTACAGGTAACAATAGTTATGAGATCCTAATCAGTCTAACGGCTACAACGTGATATTCAGAATACCACGTGATCATATGCATGCCAGGCCAGACAAATGGTTCTGTACGAATATTCGACTCTAAAACGCTGAAATGAATTGTAATTCATGTTTGCATACAGTCCTCCGGTATTACACGCGCTCCTCGGAAAGATGTTTGCTAAAGCGGCCATTATTCCGCCTTCCTTGTGAAGGATTCTCAGCGGGAAAGTGTAGCAAGACACGAACCCATGCTCACATAAAGAGAAATGTATAGGTGGCTCTCTCACCTAAGAGAGGCTTGTGGACTGTTCGGGATGGTAGCTGAGGTACACAATTCCGTGAACATATATTTCGCGCATGTCGATGAAAATTAGTGTGCATATGTGCAATATACTGTTTCTGTCACTGATGCTCTTTTCTATGAGCCGCAACGATATTACGCATCGCAGGCAGCGAGGAAGTTCGAGGGGTTTTTTTACACAGCGGGACCTTGTTTTGACGCTTCCACAGATTTAGAAGCCACAACGACGGTGCCATGGTAGCGATATGCTTCGCAAAACAATAATTTATTCGTGAAAAGTCGCATCAACCAAATGCATACGTGCAAACTATTATTCTGCAAACTCGCAGACCAATCAATTGCGAAACGCTAAGAGAAGCAATATCTCGCGAAGCAGCCGTTCTTCTTCGGAATGTGGTAAACAAAGAAATGAGGCAACGCTGACCGCAAGGACAACTTCATTGAAGCAGCCGGAAGGTTACGCTACTAGGGTACCTACCGACCATGCGATATTTTTTTCTCTCAATTTATTTATTTTTTCAGTTGCCTAGTCTATTTTTATTTCTATTAATTCAGTTTATATATAGGCCCTCTCAAAATCTGTGTTATCAATTATTTGCCGAATGCTTTGTTCTGAATGTTCAACTTTACCCTTTGTACGCTGTGCGTTTCATTCCATCCAGAGTGGCCAATCCCCCTCGTGGGTATGGCGTAAAATTTTAAATATTACATTTTGGGATTTGCGTGCCAAAATCGCCGTCTATTACGAGGCTCGCTGCACTCGGGTACTCATGGATAAATTTACCACCTGGAATTTTTTAACGCGCACCTAATTTATCGTGCAGCAGCAGGTTTGTTCCACTCCTTTTGAAATTTCCACCCCGGGGCCAGGATCGCAACGGCGACCCCGATCTCAGCAGCGCAACGCCACAGCGCTACCACGTTATAAAAATAGCGATTATGGAGTGACTTTTGTGCCATTTCGTGAGATGCCTCATTTGAAGTCAATAAATACCGGGCAATATATCAATCGAAGCAGTACGTTCTTCGCAAATCTATTTCTTTTATTCAAAAAAAGGTCTTCAAATTTTGAATGTTTCCCTTGTCTTCCATACTTATTACTTCGAACGCAATTTGGAACGTGTTTTCGACCGTAAAAGTTCTACCGTTTACTTGAGAACTGGGGCTAGTCTTCTGGAACTTATTTCCTTGGGACATTTTTGAAAGTTGAACTCTTATGATTAGTTATTCGAGAAAAAGGACACTTTCTTATCTAGTATCATTATTTATTCTCGCTTCGTTGTATTGATATTTATTGCCACAATGGCGACAATAGGTCATGTTTGACGAACGTTCAGATTTGACGAGAGTTTCAGCCAACGCGGATTGAGTTGCCTAGAGGAATTTATAGCTTAATCTAAGGCGAAGTGGCCTTAATCACAAAGAATTCTGTTTCCAAGTGGAAAACACTAACTATTTTATTTCTGTCTCTCTCTGTGTCGTATGATAACAATGACTAAGAACTGAGACGGCGGAGAACTTGCCGTTGGCGTAGATTGTGGCAAGACTAGAAACCGCTGTGATGGGCTTAGTGGTAGTGGCGCAGCTTTGCAGGGAATTACGTCCGGAATTCATCGAGGCCCCAGATAGCAACACGCATTGCAGATACACCTGGTATATTCATAATGATCATGACAAGCAACATTTCATTGTCTTTGAGATTGAAACGAGTTGCTCTTGAATGATAAGCATACGATCGAAGCGTTAAGTACGTTGAACCAGTGCAGTGCGCAAGATTAGGGTATATATAAATGTGGGAAAGACCAACGTAGCATATCGCGCGATTTTGTTACACGTGTTGGGTAATATTGCTAAAAGCCGCAGTGCATGAGAATTCATATGCATTTTGGGTTCTCTCTTCCGCAAGGCATGTAATTTGTGCAAGGTTACACAAGTCTAAGTTTAGCGCAAATGACAAAGCCGTGTACGCAGGGATCCCTCGTAAAATATTCCTTTTAAACAATGACGCTAGAAATAGTGCGTGCTTTCATGAAGGAGAACTGAAATATGCATAAATGCCTGTGACTATTGCATGCATGCATGGTGGTGCCCATTCAAGTACTATTCTAGAACGTTCAGTTGATATCCGTCGCTGAAGTCCATGGGACATCTCTATGACTTCCTAACTTTAGACGTGGGACTTTCGTACTTGTTTGGAATCTCCTTATGATATTTGGTGTTGCCTAGCTGAGGCCTTTACTATCGCCGAAAGTGATCGCCCGAGAGTACGTCCCCTGTAGCCGGACTACTCTCTCGTGTTTTCCTCAGGACGTATGTGGCGTCATCTAACGGAGGCGTGGCGAAGTCGGCGTGCGTCCTCCGAGATGCGTGGCGCGCCGTCCAAGGCGTGTTTCCGGCTCCCTCAATAGCTCCCGCAGCCAGCAAAAACATAGTCTTTAAAATCAGCATCTGTTTATCAAGAGGGCACCACCACTGAGGCGTGGATTTGGACTGCCCGCACGCAAAGCGTCGCATAGTGTTGGGCTGCTGCGTTTGAGGGACCATTGTTAGGCGGGTTACTTTTTTTTCACGCCCAGCGTCAAAAAAATTTTAAGGAACTTGGTTATTATTTTCGCTCAGAAAAGGCCAGTGAGAGAGCATACTGTTGTATAAGGCATCGCTGCCGACTGCAGCGCCATTAGATGGCGCGTGCTTGGGAGCCGGCCTGGAGAGGAAGAGGAAGATAGAATAAACAGTCAGGGACTGAGTAATGTCTGTAATGTCTCCTTCCAGTATCCTGCACGATACAACATATTTGGCGACGAGGATTTAACAGCCCATGTGCTACCGGCTTGCCCCTCATCTGTGCCTTCGATTGCTGCCTATCATCCTATACGATGAGTATTTCGGGACTACAACCGCCACCCCCCTTTCCTATCCTCACCTGGACACCCGGTCATTCCATGGGAGCAATGGATTCAAGCGTTCAAGAACTACATGGTGGCGTCGGGCGCCTCCGACCTACCTGCCATGCGTCGGAAGGCGATTCTGCTCAACTGCTTGGGCTTGGAAGGACAACGTATCTTCCAGACTCTGACGTCGGAGGACGACCCGCACCTTTTGGCTTCGAGCGCCGCTGGAGAGACGTTGACGGCTCCTGGCCCCGATGAGTTCGACCGCGCCATTGTGATCCTTGAAGACCACTACAAGAGCTCTGTCAACGTCACTGCAGCGCGTCACCGTTTCCGTCGACGTGCACAAGCCCCAGGTGAGACGGCCGTCGATTACGTCACCGTGCTACGAGGTCTTGTTGGAGCATGCAATTTCGGTGACTTGGCGGACGATATGATACGCGACCAGCTCATAGAAAAAACTACCAGTAAATATTTGCGCGAACGTCTTCTACTGGAAGAGTCTCTTACGCTTTCTCGGGCTCTTACCATTGCGAGACAGCATGATCAAGCGACAAGAGAAGCAAAAGAACTTGCACGACACGAAGCACAAGTGCATCACGTTAATGACGAAAACACTTCAGAGATCAAAGAGAAGCACTGTGGCACGTGCACATGCTATAAGAAGCAAACTGAAAGTCGTCGAGCCTTGCAAGAGCAAGAGTGTTATCGTTGTGGTTCTTTAGACCATCTTGCGAATAGCCCTCTCTGCAAAGCTAGGACACATAAGTGTCGTAAATGTGGTAAGATTGGCCATCTGGAAAAGGTCTGCAAGTCTCTCCGAAAGTCTGAGAAAAAAGTTCAGCATGTCGCGGAAGACGACAAAGATACAGCTGACCCAGACGATCACTTAAGTGTTTGTCACATCTGGAGCCGTAAGAAGGGAATTTATGCCGTGTTGGAAATTGAAGGAGTTTCCGTATCGTTCCTGATTGACACCGGATCATCGGTTTCAATCCTAGCCGAAGAACATTACCAACGTCATTTTGCTACTGCATTTCCTCTGACATCAACATCCGTCCAGCTCCTCGATTATTCTAAGTCAGCAATTCCAATAAAAGGATGTTTCATTGCTCCAGCCACATTTCACGGCCGATGCACTTCTGTTCTTCTGTACGTTGTGCCTGGAGGAACAACCATACTTGGTTTAGATGGTATCGCAGCTCTGGATATGAAGATTCAAGGATCGCCGCTCAGGTGTCTGCTAATGACACACGAAACTCCTGTGCTACCTCCTGAATTACGTTCCGAGTTCGAGCACTTGTTTGAAAAACAGCTAGGAACTGTCAAGGGTTTCACTCACAAGGTCAGAGTTCGAGCGTCTGTTCAACCAGTGGCCAGCAAGCTGAGACGACTACCACTCGTCATTCGTGAGCAAGTCTCGGCAGAAGTACAAAAATTAGAAGCTCAGGACATCATTGAGCGCATCGACTCTTCAGAGTGGGTCTCACCAATTGTTGTAGCCAGAAAAAAGGATGGCTCGATTCGCATGTGCGTAGATCTACGGGAGCCAAACAAAGCTATAGTGGTGGACAGTTTTCCCCTGCCACAAACTGAGGAACTTTTGAACAGCTTGGCTGGAGCACAGCGATTCTCCAAGCTAGATTTAGCTTCGGCATATCACCAGTTGCCACTAAGTCCAGAAAGTCGTGATCTTACGACGTTTATAACACACGACGACCTATTCCGCTTCAAGAGGGTTTGTTTCGGACTGGCATCGGCACCGTCAGCGTTTCAGAAGATGATGCATATGATCCTCAAATGATGCAAATGCGTGTTATTTTACATTGACGACATAATCGTGTACGGACGCTCCCGAGAGGATCACTTGGTCAATTTGCGCGCGGTTTTGAAACGGCTCTCTGATGCTGGTCTCAGGCTCAATCATAAATGCGTTTTTGACGTCGCAGAGTTGACTTTCCTTGGCCATGTTGTCAGTGCCAAAGGGTTATTCCCACTGACGTCATCTATCGAGGCGATAACCAAGGCACCATCACCTACAAATATCAATGAACTTCGTTCGCTGCTGGGACTTGCAGGCTTCTACTCCAAGTTCATCCCGCATTTTTCTGATGTTGTGGAGCCAATGCGTGCTTTGCTTCGAGGAGATGCGCCTTTCGCTTGGACTGCAGCAGCACAAAGCGGCTTGGAGCAGCTGAAAACTCTGATAACGTCTTGCGAAGTTCTTCACCTTTTTGATCCTCAGTTACCTGTGTACGTTACAACTGATGCCTCAGGATATGGATTAGGTGCTGTACTGCAGCAGGATAACGGAACATCACTGCAAACTGTCGCGTTCGCCTCTCGTACTCTGCAACCACATGAACGGCAGTACTCGGTCGGTGAACGCGAGGCCCTTGCCTGCGTCTGGGCCTGCGAGCACTGGCACGTTTACCTGTGGGGCCGACCTTTCATTTTGCGGACAGACCACGCTGCTTTGGTTACGCTCCTTTCAACGAAAGGCACAGGTCACCGTCCGTTAAGGATTGCGCGCTGGTCATCACGGTTGCTGTGCTACAACTACACCATGGAGTACAGGAAGGGTAGCGAAAACGTCGTGGCTGACGCACTCTCCCGGCTGCCCCTAGAGAATTTCATCCGCGATGCACCCGAGGAAGAATTTATATGCCTTCTGTCCCGAGTAGTTACCATGCAAGAGCTTCAAGAAGCATGTGCCGCCGATCAGGTTATCTCTCAAGTGAAGCAGTTTATCACTACTTCTTGGCCTGACAAGAAATCCTTGTCAAAAGATCTGCTACCGTATTTTCACGTGCGATCTGAACTCTCTGTTGTTAGCGACGTTCTGTGCCGGGGTGACAGGATTGTCGTGCCTACAACTTTGACACGCCGTGTTATGGATCTGGCACATGAGTCACACCCAGGAATTAGTCGCACCAAAGCTCGTCTTAGAGAGTCATATTGGTGGCCATGCATGGATAATCACATTGAAGAACTTGTGCGCACATGTGTAACTTGCCAGTCATGCGACAAATCCGCGCGTACATCTGCAGCTCCAATGCAGCCCGTCCCTCTTCCCGAGAAAGCTTGGGAAAAAGTCGCTATCGACATTGTGGGACCTTTCACGCAAGCTTCAGCCGACTGCCGTTTTGCCATCACAGTTATTGACTATTACAGCAAGTGGCCAGAGGTGGCTTTCGTACGAGATGCGACAACATATACAGTGAAGAAATTTCTACTTGAACTTTTCGCAAGAGAAGGAAATCCACGCGGTATCGTATCCGATCATGGACCACAATTTTCTTCAGCGAATTTTGAAGAATTTCTCACAGAGCGCGGAATCACGCATTATAACTCTTCTGTGTATTACCCGCAAGCTAATGGTTTGGTTGAAAGATTTAACAGGGTATTAAAGTCATACATTCAATTGGCCCTGTTAGAACGCCGTGATATGAGAACAGCAATGCTTGATTACCTGCAAACATATCGCTGTACGCCTCATGCGACTACTGGTATTGCACCCGCTCTTCTTCTTCATGGACGACAACCTCGAACCAGACTCGACATTGTGGGATTGCCTGACAAATGTTTCAGCACGGACCCTTCAAAGGCACTGCAGGAGTTGCGAGAGCGCATCAAGAACAAGCAAATCAAGTCGAAGCGTTACACCGATGAAAAGCGCGGTGCCAAGGAACCCAACTTCGTCGTTGGTGACTACGTCCGGTTTAAATTACCTGCAGTTCATGGGAAGCTATCTCCACAGTTTTCTGCGCCCAAGAAAATTATTGAGAAGCGTGGACCCGCCTCTTACCTGTTAGAAGATGGCCGTGTCTGGAATGCTTCCAAGTTAGCGGCCGTTCACCGCGAAGCTATCAGCAAAATGAAGTTCGGTACCTCTGCTGTCATGAACTGGTCACCGGCATCCGATAATCCCGCTACTGCAGCTGTAAATCACCCTTCACAACCTGGCATGTCAAGCGCGGATAACTATGAGAATGCACGCTTTAACCATGAACCACCTGCTGCAGAGCGCACGCAACAAGCTTCATTTAATCTGCCGGGATGCGAAGCCCGCGTGAGAAGAAGCGCCCGTAACAAGAAGACGCCGAAGAAGCTGAAGGACTACATTAGGCAATAATGGACAAACAACCGTTTTTTTTTTCTTCGTGTTTTGTATTTTTTTTCCAAGAGGGGATATGTTGTATAAGGCATCGCTGCCGACTGCAGCGCCATTAGATGGCGCGTGCTTGGGAGCCGGCCTGGAGAGGAAGAGGAAGATAGAATAAACAGTCAGGGACTGAGTAATGTCTGTAATGTCTCCTTCCAGTATCCTGCACGATACAACACATACAAAGCGCAAAGTGGCTGAAGTTAGATCCCCCAAAAATATTGCTAATCGCATAACCAGCTGGGATCAAGGCACGGACAATTTTCCAAAGCTCGGGGTATACGGGTGGTAAGTTCCTTAAGTACGGGAGATTGGTTAAGAAGCAGGCGGTTTCAACTATGTTAATTTGAAATTTATTAAATACTAAATTTGCATAGCAGTCATTAGAAAAATACTATTAAGAATATTGAGATAAAATAATTTTGACATAACGAAGTGAAATATTAGGAATAATTCGTAATTCTAGAAATTCAGCAAGGTTCTCTTTTTGTATCTCTAATTACGCGCCGTCGTAAGCCTTCAATCGTCGTCTTTCTTTTCCACGTCATCGCGAGCCAGCGAGCACGCGCGCATCCCATCTGGGTAAGGGTGACTAACAGTACAGACTACTTAATTCTTTTATTATCGGTTAGTTTCACATCTTCAATTATTTATTTCTTTTCCTTTAATTTTTATTACGTATTTATTTCTAAACTGATTTATTTTAAATTTCTATCATAATACCACCCGGTTCGTGGCTTATCCCCCACAGTGGGTTGTGCCATTGATTGAGGCATCATCATCATCATCATCGTCGTCTTTCTTTTCCACGTCATCGTGAGCCAGTGAGAACGCGCGCATGCTGGCTCGCTCCACGGTGTTCGATTCAGTCCGGTTCCGTCAAATATTGAAACCTCCACAGTCGGCCGTGGACGCGCGCCGCTCCTAAACGTCGCCGCGACTTACGCCAACAGACGACAAGCGCCACCGTGTTTTCGGCAGCCCTCCCGGTAGAGAGCAGGGGACCAGCGACGGAAAACGACAAATGTACTTTGCTCCTGGTCTCGACCAACAGCGTCGAGCCCATGTCGGACAGCGATGCCCGGACCACCTTCTCGAAGCACCGAGAGTGCGTGGCTGCCCAAGACGTGGCCGCTGTTCTGGACGACGGCCTCAAGGCGGTATTTTGTGCCGTGTATGCACACTTCGTCATGCACTGCCCCAACCTCGTTTACGAAGCGTCTTCGCGCCTCACGTGGACCACTGGTGCAAGCCAGCCTCCGGTGAAATTAGCCCACCTGATACTTGCTCAGTGGTGCTCCATAAGAGAGCCCGTGGAAGACCAGGGCCAGCGTCGACGCTGCGAGCGCTCCGTAGGCAATACGCGAGGTAAGACTAACTGCTTTCCAGCAAAAACACCAAAGGCCTGCAGCAGCCTCATTCAATAACTTTACTCCTTGCCCGACTGCTGTCGAAAGAGACATAATTAATGCATGAGCGCCGGCCGGAGCCTTCGGTCACGATTGAATTAGCCGAAAAATGAAATTAACCGGAGTCAAATTAACAGAAGTCGACGGTATTGACGTTCTTTCTAACGAGGTTTAACTGCATAAACATATTTCGTTAAAATCAGGTTCAAAATACATGGTTTTCAATGGACAAGAAGTTAAAGAAATCTGTGTACCTCGTGATATTCAGAATTTTATTATATAGATATTCGTTGTATGAATGTTTAACTGTATTATAAAGCTATTTCTATGTCACATGGGACTTCATTGTTCTTATAACAGAGTTCCGCTGCACTTTTATCGGAATTTAAAGAGCATGGCCATGTTTAAGAAAACTTGACCTACATTCCACGCTGCAGAGAGGACATTGTAAGTGTCCATCAACCGTAACCGTGTGCTGGTGATTTCTGGCGAGACTGGATCTGGAAAGACCAAGCAGGCCACCCAGTTCATCTTTGAAGAGTACATCCGTGGAGGCCAAGGCTCCAGGTGCAATATCGCGGTCACCCAGCCAAGGAGGATTGCAGCATTCTCCATGGCAAAGCGGGCGGCTCTCGAGCGGCATAATGAGGTTGGTTAATATATTTAAGTGAACCTTTCTTTGCCTCTTCTTTGGACTTTTGCACTGCTGCTGCTGTCGCTGTCTTGCACGCCACGTCGGTTGGTGCTTTATGGCAGGAGCGCGGCAGAGGGGAACGGCGACATGAAAAACTCATTTCAACCTTTCCATTGCACTGCCACTATGACTGGCGTAATTATCCGATACTCCCCCGCAAAAGCATTCCAGAAGCTGCAGTGTTTACCTTTGTACTAATGTGTAACATTCCAGAGGGGAGCAAGATAGAATGGTAGAGAAGAGGTAGGGAAAGGAAGCAGAGCATGGGGTAGAACCGACGCAGTCATGAAATGAGTGAATAGCAACCTTGCTACTCTTGGGTCACAGCCCACATACATGGGGGGAGGGAGCGAGATGAAAAAGGTGACGTAAGAAGGTAAAGAAACGCTACTACTACACACGACAGCGGTTGCGGACAAACTGGATAAATTTAAGATAAATGTACGGTACGTTTGTACTGTGTCTGAAAATAAACACCATGCAAATTTGTCTTGCGAACAACTGGCGCAGCGTGTTCAGACGCAAAGCCACATTAGAGAGTTTTAGATTAGGGGGACGCAAGCGTAGGGGCCCGCTAGCGCTTGGGGCCGCGGTACTGCGCACGCGCAGACCAGTCTGCGCGTGCGCAGTACCGCAGGCCCCAAGCGTTAGCGCTTGCGCCTACGCTTGGGGGCCTACGCTTGCGTCCCCCTAATCTAAAACTCTCTATTAAAGTACCGTAGCGTCTAGGCGTCACTAAGGAAGCGACTGCACATCAAATCAATACTTCTGTGCCCACCACGGCAGCTTTGCGGCGATGGCGTTTCTCGTGGTCGCGGTTTTGATCCGACCGCGGCAGCTGAATTTCGAAGGGGATGAAATACAAGAATGCTCGTGTACTTAGATTCAGGTGCACATTAAAGAACCCCAGGGGGTCCAAATAATCCGGAGTCCACCACTACGGCATGCCTGATAATCTGATAAATCTGATAATCAATATGATGATAAACATAAATCAAAGTTTACCACTTCTGCCACGATGCCATGGCCACGCATCGTGGCAACGCTGCTTAAACCACGCCTTAAGGCGAAATTTGCAAATAAGCAAATTTCGCACCCCAACTTTACTGCAAAAATTTTGGTACAGGCTATATTTGCAAAAATATGGTATCCTTCCTTCGTGACAATATTAAATAACTGCAGGAGTGGTACTGTTAAGAAAAAGTGTTGTACTAGGCAATTTTGTTGACCACAAAGTATAATTTTCCTGTAGATCATTTGCGGTACGATAAGCTGACATTTTTTTTCTTACCTCTGGTTGGTAAAAAAATTGCACTTGAATTCGTATTCGACTCGCACTTGGCTTTCATTATTTCAACTTTGTTTCAATTGTAAACTTGCTATTCGCACACTCCTAGTCGTAACCAATGACGCAGCATGGGAACATTGTAGTATGGCAGTTTATTCTACCATAGAGCATATACACAAAAAGTTCATGCCAGCTGCTCTTACGCACCCTTTCACGCACCGTAAATTTTATCAATAGCCGTTGCATCTTTTTCAGAAATAAATAGAATGAACATTACTCATCATCCATGCTTTTGGGCTGCGTCTACATGCTTGTTTCTTGCGTCATATTTCGATATTTGTCGTTACTAAATTAAGAGGTAGCAACACAACGACACCTTTGTGGTTGCCACTTTTTTCGCCCAGCTTTCCTTATAGAGTTAGTATACTATGTAGAAGGAACAGCTAAAGATTGTGAGAAAAAAGAAATTAGCCGCTCTAATTGCCGAGTCCTTCTACAAAGGGGTTCAGAGGTGAACAGTAGCAGTGGGTGGCATTTACCCTTCCGCCTACCGTGCGGAGAACCCTGAAGTAGCTCAAAATATGTTTATTCAACGGGCAAAAAAATGCAAATACAACCGCCGATTGATTTTTTCAGATACCACGTTTTTCGCACCTGTACGCTTACTAGGACTCCGTCACCTACCCCTCTAACAATGGAAGCCGAGACATTGGATGGAGCACAATGTGCCATTCAGTTTTTCGGACACAATCCGCATCCGTTATGGTGGCAAACATGGCTTATGTGAACAAACTTGCCGCCACATAGCAAACTGCGACTCTGCCTGCCGACTCTCATGTAAGGAGCACTGGTTAAGACTAGTGACAGGTAGTATGGTTGCGATGAACATTTGCCACTGGCTGATGAAGTGGCTGCAGGCACATTGTGGTCCGCTCTCCAACATTTATACAGCGTTTAAGTTAGGTGGCGCTCATGCACAAATTCTACTTTTCACTGCAGATTGGCTTCAATGCAGGCCACTCACTGTAGCGCCTTGTACTGGTATATAACATTGTCATGTCTGTAACTAATGTTGCAGTTTTATATCACCTGTAGTGCTCCTTTATGCAATTCATTATCTTGAAACGGGTAAACAGTATTGACTCGTAAGGCATTCTTTCAAAACTTTTTTTATTTCACTCTGCAGCAAAATTTTGATCACTGCATCCTCTTTTATGCTCCCCATGCCAAGCTGTGGAGGTTAGCAGACATTTTGCAATAATTTTTGCTATTGTGGAACACAGTTTAAAAGTACAGCTGTACGTAATTTTCTGCTTGGTGTAACATTAAAATGAAGAAGCCACCGTATTGAACGAGATAATTTTCATTCCTGCAGCTGAGCCACACCGCCGGCTTCCAAGTCCGTCTCACTAAGCAGCTGCTGACGAGCCGCGGAGGCATACTCTTCTGTACAGTCGGCATCCTGGTGCGGCACTGGCAGCAGAACGGCGAACTCGTTGACGAGGTCCATGAGCGTGACGTCTCAACCGACTTCCTGCTCGTGAGGTGCTCTCCATCAACAGCACACTGAAGGTAGGCTTTTCTTCATTCTTGTAGCCACGTGCCTTCCAAACCTCCCCGTTTTTTTTTCGTAAGGTTTTACGCATTTTTACAAATGTCGCCGTTTTCCCTCGCATTATGCTTACAGCGCCCACGTTGGCCATCAGAAATTAGAATTCTTTTTACGCGAGTAACCGTCGCACCCTCTAATTGCTGCAGCGATGGTCGTCTGCGTGTTCCGACGTCATTGTTAACAATAAATAAGTTGTGCCAGAGTCACTTTATCATCTAGTCACGCTAGTTTCCGTTGCACTTTTAGTAAGTCAACCATGCATTTTTAATAATTCGCCTTTAGCAAACACCTTTCATGGCACACACACAGTCGAACCCACTTATAACGATCCCACATATAACAGTCTATTGGTTATAACGACCAAATTTCAGTGCACTTATGATTTTCCGTCTCTGCATGTTGAAACTGCTTTAAATACAACGAATATCTTTTTTTATTATCCGTGCTGTTACAACTAACGCTTTGAACGCAGTGATGGTAATAAATGTTGCAGTTTCACCCGAAAGGCGAAGCATCAATTGCGATACCAAATTAGTAGAGAGGTACACGGTGTAGGGATAGCAGTTTTGTCGGCTGCATAAACTTCGACACATTCGCTTACTAACTGAATTAACAAACGTGGTGTCTGCGCGCTCAAGCAAACATCAATAGATCACACTCGATGACCGCAGACAACCACTTTCAAAACGCTGGCGTGAACAAGCGCGGCCCCCGCAGCGAGCGATGGTTCATATGGTCTATCGCTTCAACGGAAAGTGAGCGGCCGAAAGCACAGCGCATACAAAGGTCAGAGCCGTCTGGAGATAGCTTTCGAATATGATGCGCGCGACAGCCCGCACCGGCGCAAAGTTCGCAGTTGTACGCGTGGGAGATTGCGTCGCCAGTGCCCCTTGCGCCTGGTTGCAAGATACGCAGTATTGTGCGCTCCCCCCCCCCTCCATCCCTCCCTCCCATGCCCCCATGGCCTTTAGCGCTACGGAGGAAGTCGGGTTTGCTCTCCGCCGTGCATTCGCTCTCCGTGAAAGCACGCGTCCCGCGCGCGCTGTCACTCGCACATACGGCGCGCGGCGACGATTTTATCGCTCTTGGACTTTATACGGAACCTCAGGGCGGCGACGACGACGGCGACACCGACGGCAGAAATCCGCTTGAACTGTCCATATAATTGTTATCGAAATCAAAGAGGGCACACGCATGAAATACCAAAGCACGTAAGCGAGACCAAACAGGAAGCACGGCAGCGCGCGCCCCACTTCAGTGCAACCACGATGGGGATACGGCCTTCGACATGAGTGAGCGACCGCTGCGGGCGGATTTCGGAAGCAGTGAGGAAGCTCACGCATGGTCACTCGCTTTAGAGGCACGCCTCCACGGAGAAGGCGTAAAGCTTAAGCAGCATAGCGCGTGGCGTGCGCCGGGGCGATATCGGATGCCACGATGGCTTCCCTCTCGTTTTCTCGCTATTGCCCGTGCATCACCGAGTGCCTTAGGCCGGTTTCAACCACTGATCTCCACTATAAAGGAGGGCAGTGGTTTCAACGCTTTGGAACGACCGTCTGTCTTTCCACCATGGGAACAAGGGCCGCTCAAGCGTTCCTGTCACCGCGGCCCTGAGACGGCGAGAACGCTGCAGCATGCGCTGCTGCCACGCAATATTGCAACGGATAAGCATGTAATACACCGTTATCAGGAGATCACGGTTCCGCGGCGCTTCGTTTACGGGTTGCCGATTGCTGATAACAGTCCGCGGTAATCTATTAAATTCCACTGGACAAACTGTGCCTTATCATACAACGTCAAATGCCCACAAACCCAGATGCACTTGACCCTGTGCCAGACCCTCGCTCATCGTATTTGCTATATTGCGATAAGCTCAGACTGGGGTGGCGCTGCAAAATTGTCCACCCTCGCTGTCCGCGAACCCGTGCCCCTTACTACGGTGATGCTGTCTTTCCCGCGTCGCTTAGGCGTCCAGCGGCTGAGGGTGACCACAATATTTAGCACAAATTTAAGCACATATTCTTAGATTAAAAAATAAACGCTAAGAACCCTGATTTCTCCCGCACAGCCAGTAATATATTCGGTTTGTTTCTAATACCTAGTTCTCGAAATAAATACGGATATTAAACATATAATCGACGGAAAATAACTCCTGCAGAATTCCACAAGGTAGAGGAAAGTTCCTGAAAGCAAAAATTGTAGCTTCGTGCTGCATACAGGTGGATGTCAATTTTTCCTTTTATATAATCGATATTATTCAAGATTGTCGAACATTCGCGCACTCCTTTGTCCCTTCTTGCAGCATTTAAATTCATTCTTTCAGTCATAATATACCTCGAACATCATTGGAGTGAAACCAGCTTTATAACTTTCAGCACGGATTTGTTTTCATCATAGCGGAAGCGTGCGGGGACGCGCGCTATCACGGAGAGCGAACGCACTCAATCTCCCACGCGCAAGCAAGGAAGCGGGAAGTCAGCGCCGGAGGGAGCGGGGGCGGGGGGGGGGGGGGGGGAAGGCGCACTTTCACTCTGCCAACAACCGCGCTCGTCGCTCGCTCGCACCGTCTCTTATCTCCACCTTCGCCGCTGCGGCGTATCCGCTTGCTGCCAGAGTTTTGACGGTCGTTGTCTGCAGTCATTCAGTGTGATCTAGTCATGTTTGTTTGTGCGCGCTCACACCACGCTTGTTCATTCAGTTAGTAATAGTCGGCCCACATTTTCCAACGCACGCTACACATGCAATGCTGCCCGGATCGGCAGTGCAGCGCTACAGGTGTGTCCCTTCGCACGCGCTGCCCACGGGAAGCGCTTCTCATCAACACCACCGTTTCACACGCGCCTTCTCGTGGTCATCGAGTCTCTCTTCATGTCGGTCTACTTACGCCGCAGCACACCTGCTTACTTAATCAGCTCATGTTTACTACAATTCTTATTGCTACCAAAGCCGCTCACCTTACTTCGTATGACATTGCTGTGTTGCTATCGCATTCATTTGCTTCGCCCTTAGGGCGAAACTGTGACATTTTTTAATCGTTGCTTTCATCACTGATAATTCCTTATTTCGGGATGCATTTTTCAACATTAATACAATAGTGTCGTTTCACTGTGATTGCTTACATTTGCTTTGGTATCTAATGTGTTCCTGTCGAAGTATTGTGTATTTCAACATTTCTCCTGATTTTTCTTCTGTTTTTGTGTCATATGCCCTGTCAGCCACTCTTTTTTTTCATCCAGCCGGTGATTCTCATGAGTGCGACAATCAATACGTATAAATTTTCGGAGTACTTCGATGACGCTCCTGTCATGATTCCGGGCAAGGCACACCCCGGTCACTCAGTTCTTTCTGTACGACCTCGTTTCAAAAAACATTGTGACCGCAGAAGCATTGCAAAAGGTAGTGGCACAAAAGGCTGTATAGAAGTTCCGGCTGTGTGAAACGCTTCCGATTGCTTCGTCTGTTCTCAATTGCCGCGCCTTGCACAACTTCGTCCTGTTGCCGTCTTCCATGTCTGCTATTCATAGCTTTAGTCCCTAGAATAACTAAAATAGCGCCATTGCCCCTTCTTCACCTAATTCCTCTCTTTGACGATAATGACGATTTCTAAGGACATTGCCTTTAAATTAGGGTCGCAACAGTCACCCAGCCTTTGTGAGCTACTTACATCTTCCCATATCATAATCTTGCATTCTATATATGCCTCGTACTAATGTGCCTATCTAGCAGCGAGTGGGTGTCGCACCCGCTCAAGAGTGCTGATCATCTTGCTCAAGGTCACGATTATTACACCGTGAGCCCATTGGTTAGTCACTGACAGCATCCTAAACGAGAGAGAAAAAAAGGACTTTAGCTCTTAGCTGTTGTATGAGTCCCACAACATGTAGTGGTAGCAAGCAGCTGTACAAGTGTGCTCGAGCGGTGGTAGAAAGAAGAAGCCGAAAGATGCGGCCTGGCGCAGCATCGGGCTCAGCTAGCAAGCCGCCATCGTTTGAAAAGCGAGTGCAAGCGACGCTGCCGACGCTTTTGTCTTTTCCCTGGCTTTTTCCAATTTAGGTTTCTCGAAATCCGGAGATATGGGGGGTGAAAAAAAATATGTCTTGATCACTGCTGGAAAAAAATCAATACTAAAGTTGAGACTAGCGGAGAGCGTTGTAGGCTGCGTTCTAGCGTCCAATCCGTGGGTATTTAGAATTTACAGCAAAAGCTGCGATGAGAATGGTAATGTATACATCTACAGGTACCAATAGAGAAAACGTATGGTTCGAAATTAACAATATAAAAAGAAAAAAATACCGTATCAACTTTACAACTCTGTAGTGAGTGATATACCAGAAACGACACATTTCCTATAACTTGCCTATATGGGCGAGAAGAAAGGGAACCGAGGGGCACGATTTTATCATATATTATCATATCATAAGAATCATATCATATGTTTCATATCATAAGTTTGTTGTCTTCTTTTGATATGATTGCCTTTATGGGGTCATATGATGGGGACAGAGATATCGGTAACTTATCGTAAGTACGATGGCGCAAAGGCAAGGCCGTGGGCTTATTAACGGTTTCACTTTTCTATAGACACCTGATGTACCAGTCATGGAAAGGACAAAAATACGTGCAGTAATACACGGGGGGAAGGGGAAAGATGCTCTATAAGTAAGGGGTACAGATGAAAGAGTATAAGAGGGCAAAGAATAATCAGAGAGGCGCCGAACTACTATGCAAATACTAAGAATACGAAATAAAACAAACATGCTTTCCGACTTAACAAGCTATAGAACCACGTTGGTTCGCTATCCCGACTCTATATAGCGACTTTGCCTTACGAGCCGAAATGTTTGTGTGGCTTGCGTGAGTTCAGTCTCTTGAATATACGGGGCTACAGAAATAGGTCCACCTTGTGAAATTTCAAGACTCTGCGGTTTTATGTGCCGAAACAATTGTGTGATTATGGTTCAGCCGTTGTGTTGGACTCCGGATTAATTTTGACCGCTTGGGGTTCTTTAACCTGCTCCTAAATCGAAGTACACGATAGTTTTCGTTCTTTCATTTTTTTTTCGCCTTGTGAAACTTACGATTCGTAGCCATAGTGTCCAAAGAGCTGTGAAAGATAGGGGAAATAGTCATCTACTTGACTATACCACGAAGGTGCAAAGAGAACTCGTACGGTATTATTAATAAAGAAAGCATAGTAATTGAAAAAAACAGAATTTGTCCTCACCCGGGGATTGAACCCGGTACAAAAACCGTTTCCAGGACAGTTGCTCTTCCGTCTGAGCTAACCAGGAGGCTAACAGGTCGAAGCACGAGGGAGACCTATTCGATAGCCCGAAGCACATCGGCACTTTATAAATTCGGGCTGCACTTGGGTGGATTGCAATTTTTCCTTTATTGAGCCTTCCTCCACCTAGCGGGCTTCCGCGAAACTGGTGTGCAATGTCCTTAAAGCTCTGCAAGACATAACTGTCTTCCATTGCAAATGTGTTGCCTCAAGCCGATAGCATTGGTCACAGCCCTTTTTTTTCCACCGTGCATGGTTAGATAAGAGATTGTTGGAAATAACTTCAGAAGTACATCTTATCATTAACGTTTGCGTATACTGCTGTTGTGTATTACGAGTCCCGTATCTTCTTTGAAGTAAGCTCTCTAAAGCTCTTCAACACTTCACCATTACTTTGGAAACACTTCTTCCCAGAAAAATCTTCGTTCCTAGTAAGAGTAAAAGATAAATCGGCTCTGCAATGTATAGTCCTTCTAAAGACACTTAAACTTATAGGTATTCTAAAGCATATTCAATTAGCTGTGCAGAGCACTTGTTTAGCAGCTTCAGACAAGCCCGAGTACACTGCAATATAAAGAGTTAGATCTGCTGTATATTTCGTTATTTCCTGGATGTGCTTCAGGTAACACGTGCAGTTAACGACATTGACTCACTTCGTGGCTCAGTCACACACAATCGCATCCTCCCTCTTGTTCTTACAGGTTGCGCCCGCCCACAGTAGCCGGCAGTACTGCGGTGTACGCACGGAACGGCGCACAATGACGACGGGATGCTCCCGTCGTCTTCTGCAGCGCCGCACTTTCGCCTGCCCTTCACTACGCAGCACCCTGGCCCGGTTGTTGCGGCAGAACAGCTCCGGGATCTGCATGGGGCCGTACTATCACCTCGCCTGAGTTTATCTAAGCTCAAGGGTTCACGGCACGGTCGCTGCGGCCCACGTTACCTGTGACTTTCGCGTGAATTATCTTTACGGGTACCCTGCGTTCACTAGACGTATGGAAGCGCGTTCAGGGCCCTGCTACGCAGAAGTGCTGGTCTGCTTCGAGGATACTCACCGTGGTAGTCCCAGGCATGCGCTGCGAGCTAGCCTCCGCGCTGCTATCACCGGGACGATCTTGCAGCGGGACGGTAGCACCGGTTGCTGTGGTCGCCAACCTTTTTCTTTCGTAAATTTTTGCATTCGTTCAATGTATTTATGTGAATGTAGTAGTGTTCGGCGTGTTTTAAATACAGCTTATCGTGAGTGAAGTGTGTAGCTGCATGAGTTGTTTCCACGAGCACACGTTTAGTGCGCCACAGTAACGGGCAAAATTATTTGAGCCCTGTTCTCTAATTTATTTCTCATTTTCGTTCTATCTATTGTTTTCCTGAAATCGATGGTAACAGCAGCTACGAGAGCCTAACCAGTTTAAAGGCAACAACGTCGTGATCTTGACAATACTACGACATAACATGCATGCCAAGCCAGACAAATGGTTTTGTTCGAGTGCTCGGCAATAATATACAGAAATGGAATATAATTCACGCTAGCATGAAGTCCTCTTGATTTCCACTGAGGCTTTCCTTGGAAAGAAGTCATCCTAAAGCTCCCAAGATTCAACCTTTCTCTTTAACAACTCTTTGAGGTAAGTGCAGCAAAAGACGGAACACATTCTCGCTTACAGAAAAATGTGTTAGCCTCTAATAACTATAAGAAAGCCCTGTGGACTGCACTCACCAACGCTTATTGCAACAGAGGTACACAAGTTTCGCGAATAGAGTCGTTACGTCGATGAAAATTTGTATGCAGCTTTTCACTATAGTGTTTCTATGACTGAGGCTTTTTTTCTATGAGCCGCGTCGGTATTATCCATCGGAGTCAAACAGGAGCAGCGAAGGGGCTTTTGTACATTCCGCTGTATAACTGATTCTGACGATTTAGAATTTGCCACGACGATGCTGTTCTTCTTATTCCGCCATGATCGTCACCTTGTCACAGTAATGATACACTCCGCAATGGATAATATATTCATGAAAATTATCATCACACACTCTCGCACGTGCAAACCATTACTCTGCAAACTTGTAGACAAAGTGGGAAATGCTAAGAGCACTGCTACCACGTGATGCAGCCGTTCCTCTTCGGAATCTAATGAAGGAGAGAGACAAACCATAAGGGCAAATGAAGTGGGCTAAGCCGGTGCCGCAATAAAAAAAGTATTTGTAAATTATTATGAATTACTATCGTCCCGATTAGGACCAAGATAGAAATGGCAATACACAACTCAGTGACATTGATTTTGTCAAGCCCTTTGGTCACGTTATACACCGCAGATTACTCACTCAAGTCAAATCCATTGGTAGTGATAATAAAATAATGTCATCACTAGTGAGCTAGCTGTAAAATCGAAGTTGGTTCATGAGGGTAAATGATAGAATAGATCACCTTCACGTATTTTCAGGAGTTTAACAAGGGTGAGTCTTGGAATATTTGCAATTGAACGGTGAAGCAACATACCTCTCGTTCGTGGGAATATTTTGACGCGTAAACCCAAAACGCCAGGTTAACAATGGAAGGCGAATGGCATATCTTTCTTTGCAATAAGGCATACAGCCTATATATATATATATATATACATATATAGTGACGTCACCATACTTTTATATTAAAAGGGAGACCCGTCTATCAACTCATTCAGTTCATTCTAAGACTGCCATCGGTAGACCACGGAAATTTACGCCACCAGAAGAGCAGCGTGAATACTATGCTCGACCATGTGTGGTGTTTGATACTGCATCGCTGGACATTCACGTTCGCAGGGCGAGATGGCTGCCAATTTTTTCTATATGTGTAAATAATATTCTCTCTTGCGTTGAGCCTGGCATACTAGTTTGATTGTTCGCGGACGATTGCATCTCTTAAACGACCGTGCGTGAAAGAGATGTCAAAGTAAAGCGGCAGACATGCTTAAAAACAGTGCGGCCGGGTTGGGAACCTGGAGTTTTACAATGAATATTTAAAACCCTACATGTATAACTCTAAACGAAAAAAAAGAACCATTTGTTTTGCAGTACAGTTTCAATAGCACTTGCTTAATCTCGCGGCAAGTGTAAAATATCTGCGACTGACATTACGGCAATTAGGTTTTCTGCGGCGGATGCCAGCTGATGCTTCTTGTCACGTTACGTTCACGGCATGCAGTCGTTAGTCCAGCTTAGATTAGAATATAAAACCATTTCTGGAGCATCTATTAACCTTTAACTTATATATGAGTTATAACATTTTCGGAAAAGGCGTTTTCGTTTATTCATTCGAAGTACTCATGCCATGAAAGTGTTACTGCTCTTAGACTACAATCCGGAATGCATGCATGGCAACAAGTTGCTTCTGTGAAGTTCTTGTATTTGCTTTATCATGGAAGCACACCTTATTATAAATCTAAGCACCTGACGCCACCTGCTCGCCAAGAAGCCAAAATCAATGATTATAAGTGCATACGACTTTGTTTTGTTCGTTGTGCTACTTCCAAGTATTCATATTGCCGAAGGTCCGTGGAGCAATAGCTCGCCACAATATATCGTTAATTATGGGTCTGACAACTTTTCTTGATAAATCAGAGAAACATGTCTGTTGCCTCAGGGCCCTTTAGAAAATATGCTACTCAGCCGTTCTCACTCAGACTCACAGGTCAGTTTGAGTCTCATTGAGTTTAAGTGATTCGACTCACGAGTGAGTTTGCCGACCTATGCTCTTACTAGCTTGTCCTCTATGGTTGATATACCTGTGTGTTTCATTTTGATCGTCTAGGATATTCTGCAACAGAACAGCCGCGTCAAAACCCGCATTACTGATTATGCCGACATATGGAAGCGACAAGCTCCACAGGTAACAGAAATATACCGTGTCCATGGTGCTGCTAACGCGTTGAAATAAGACATTTCGACGATACCTAGCCTTACGTGACGGCCTTCGTCAATCGGAGCCCGTTATCCGCTCCTCAGTCCTCAAATGCCCGTTTACTGCGAAATTGGGCTTTCTTTGCCCGTCCGTCCATTCCGTTACGCTCAGGACGACTGTTGTCGTCATCGAAGACACACAAGGATGTTTTTTTCTCGTCGTGAGGCCACATCATAATCCCCAGCATCGCTATTGCTACCGCGTGAAGAGTAAACTTCACCACAACCACCTTGGCAGATGCTGATGATGATCCTTTATCATGGCTCGCACCCACTGAGGGGGATAGGCCAAGAATCGGGCGGCAGTCGGTAGCTAAAAATTATTCTTTTGGAAAATGAGAAACGCAAAGTAAAAGAAAGCAAAAATAAAAACACAGAAGATTTGGAATAACTAGACTTCATTGATTGAGTGTCGGCTTCGGCTTCTCAATGAGCCATGGTCCAAGCTAAAGTGCACACCCAGTACACTCCCCCTTCCTACTTCCCATTTTGGTTTCCTGGACACATCACAGACTGCACTCGTGCATGATTTACTGTTTACTTCACACTTTGCCCACAAAAACTCGGCAGCACGGCTTACCTCTCTTTCTCTCTCTCTCTTAGCTAGCGTGATTAATACAGACATCTCGATCAAGATTCCATGTGTAGGGTAGCAAACCGGCTGTGCTGAACTGGTTAACCTCCCTGCCTTTCCTTCTCCACTCTTTCCTTCCTTTCGATCAAGATAAACACAGGATATTTGTTCAAGTGGTGTGACATCTTCAGGCATTCAGGCAGAGCTCCCAAAGCAGGTAGCTTTACGGCACCACTCGTTCTCTATGATTTCCACCAGGCGGCATAGTTCCTTTTTGATGTTCTCGGCCCACAGCCATGGGGAACCATTCTTGGTGAAGGGCATGAGCTCAGTAAAGGCCTGTTTGCAATCCTCTGTGCCACGGTAAAGGTTTTGAAGAAAGGCAATCATGTTGTTACAGTGGAAAACATTTACTAAATCATGCTGCGTTGCTCAGAGAGCTAGACTTTTCTTGCTAAACTACAATTATTTTCAAAAAAGTTTTATTTAGCCATGAAATTTAGAAATGGGCATTGTTTTGTACTGTTTATAAATACAGTACCTGTGTCCTCTGATTTGGTTAAACCTGAATACATTTCACGGCAACGTACTTAACACAGTAGTGATCTTACCTGCCACAACCAT
This sequence comes from Dermacentor silvarum, assembly GCF_013339745.2. Taxonomy (NCBI): domain Eukaryota; kingdom Metazoa; phylum Arthropoda; class Arachnida; order Ixodida; family Ixodidae; genus Dermacentor; species Dermacentor silvarum. Next base: position 299,058,012 of record NC_051154.1, read on the forward strand.
TCGAAGTAGGGAGAAATCGCTCTGCCGTCACCGCAGATGGCAAGGATTTCTAGCTTGATCATCAAGACAAATACCGACGTTAAATTACACAGACGTTAACAGACACACGCAGATGTTAACATACATCGACACATCTTTGTGGGCTGAAACAGAAACTTTATTTTGTCTGATGTAAATGCTGACTGCATGGAAGGGGAGAGCAGAAATGCACAGCAAATGGGCTGCCCACTGATAGGTGCTGCCGACGAGGAGCTTTTTCGGCCAAATTGAGGCTCCTAGAGTCTTCATTCCAGCATATGGTTAGGTACAGGGTCCTGCATATGTTGCTGCGCCTGTTCGAAAAAAAGGCTTTGCGCTCAACGCTGCACTGTTCTTGCTGAAGTTTTGCTGTATGATTTCATATTGGAGTCTACGTATTTTAGTATAGCACTTAACCACAGTTAATTGTCTGGTTTTTAAGAAAAAAGTGCAAAATTTCCTTCACATTTGCAGATGCAAGCTGCTGCAGCAACGGCACTAGCATAAACTTGTGTCAGCAAAATTTGAGCAAGAACAGTGCAGCGGTGAGCACAAAACCTGTTTTCGAACATGCGCATCGAAATATTCAGGACCCTGTACTGAAAGGGATACGGACACAAAAGTTGGCGGGTGGTTTTTTGCGTCGGAACAAAAGTTGAACTGTTCAAAATGACGAATACAACCAGCTGCTTTGAAGAAAAGAACGAGAAACATCTTTTTTTTTTCGCGATTTTCTGTTGCACCTTGCCTCCAAGCGGCCGCCGGCAGAAGCTGAAATTTGACGTCATCGCTACCGCGCGCGCGCGCGCGCGGCCACGGTCGGCCACAGCCGTCGCAGTGTTTCCGGGCGCGTAGATGCCTTACAGCGTTTGTTTAACCCCTTTCGGCGATCTTCGCACGTGGTCCGTCCGAAACATTATCCCCGTCGGCGCTCCACGCAGTTGGTGCGTCTTACATGCGCCTTCCTGCGGTCGTCGCTCGGTATTGACGCGTTCGTCGCGGCGGAAGGAAATGCCCAGACATTGCTGTTATACCAGCATCGTCGGTCGTGACACGCCGTCGAACACGTTTCCCAGAGACGAGAAGGTGCGTAAACTTTGGATACCTGCCTGTTAGTCATCACGCACAGCCTGGAGACCTCTAAAAATGACTTCATTTGCGCGGACCACTTCGTCGACGATGATTATGTGACCAGCCCGGCTGTGCTGCAAAGCCTCGGCATGCCGCTCAAAAGGCAATGCTTAAAGCCTGACGCTGTGCCATCGGTCTTCTCACGAAAACGCAAGGCAAAAATGATCACCGGCGCGTTGGAAAAGAGGAAGCGAAAAGATGTCGTTGCTGTTTTCGTTCACGTGCAGCCTTCTTGAGAAGCGTGAGGGCGAGGCTGGGGCGAGATGGCCGAGGCTGGGCACGAAGGCAGTAATGCCTTTAAAAATATTGGAAAAGCATAGTAAAACAATACAACGCTAGCGAGCGCGACTCACGAGATCAGACGCACACACCTGCAGCTCTGCTTCTCCACAGAAAAAAACTGGGCAGAACGACAGACAGATGCTGCCATCTGTCGGCATAAACTACTACTGAGTCATCCACGCAGTGCTGAAAAAAATAAATTATGGGGTGTTACGTGCCAAAACCACGATCTGATTATGAGGCACACCGGAGTGGGGGACTCCGGAAATTTGGACCACCTGGGCTTCTTTAACGTGCACCTAAATCTAAGTACACGGGTGTTTTCACATTTCGCCCCCATCGAAATGCGGCCGCCGTTGCACGCAGTGTTGAAGTACCCCGTAGCTGCCTCGCCTGCGTGCGCTCTTGAAAAAAGCAAGTTTAAAGAGGAAATGACAAACAATTGTTCCATAAGTGTCTGGTGCAAAGCGAAATTTTCGAGCTACGGTTCGCGAAAACCTGACCGGCACTTCCACGGCGGCCTGCTCTTCGTCGCTTGACGCGGAAGGCTCGTAACCGTAAGCGGTAATATTTATTGCCAAGTTGGAATGGTCCTCGTCTTTAGACGTGTTCTCATCGCTGGTAGATGCACCAGAACTCGAATCCATGCTCGAGATGGCGGCGTCGGCGCGCTTCGAATGACCGCGGCCGGCCGATGAGTTAGTCGCGACGTCACGAGTTCCCACTCCCGCGGGTCGGGCGGCGAGGCGCGAGCTCACAAAAACGCCAAAAATAAAGCCATCGGCTCAAAAATGAGCTAAGTGACTACTTCTTTTCGATATAATCACACACGGAGGATTCATTTTCAGCATTTTTGGTAAAATTTTCAGATTTCGTGTCCGTATCCCTTTAAAGTCACAAGTGATCAAGGAAGGCTGCATTGCTATATATATAGTTTATTTATCCCAACATTTGAATCAAAAACTCGACCACTTCTCAGAAGCAGTACGTCCGCCATTGTAAAAGTACGGTTCATCGTACAACAGACTCATTTGAGTTGGCTGACAGTTATAGTGAGCTTTAGTCGCAAAGTCATGCTTCGAGTTCCTTGGCAACCTGTTGCACAAGTGGCCTACACACACCCTGGAAAGGCAAAATTCTATCTTGCAGGAGGCCATCAAGAAGAGTATCAGTCACGGAGACCCGGAAACCTGATCCTTTTCACAAAAGGCTGTACGGACCATTGCGGATTATTTCAAGGAGCAGGCAGACCAGCTTCTCAACGTGCTACTCAACTCGCTGGACAGTAGCAAGCAGCGCATGTTGCCGAGCGAGCTGTGCATGAGCAAGTCGTCCAGCAACACGTGCTCAACAGAGCACAAGTCTGGCCCGGCCCTAAAGCACTCGCTGTCTAGCCAAGGATCCACGGTGAACCTCAGGCCTGGTAGTGGAAGTTCAACTTGGACGGAGGTCTGGTGCGCCTTTCCAGCGGCGTCACGGAACATTCGCAGTGTCGACGCTGGCCCTGGTCGTCCAGGGGCTCCCTTATGGAGCGCCACTGAGCAAGTATCGGGTTGGCGTACTTTGCCGGAGGGCGACTTGCACCAGTGGTCCACGTGCGAAGAGAAGACGCTTTGTAAAAGGAGGTTGTGGCAGTGCATGACGAAGTGTGCACACGCGGCGCAAAATAGAGCCTTGACACCATCGTGGAGCACAGTGGCCACGTCTTGGGCAGCCACGAACTCCCGGTGCTTCAAGAAGGTGGTGCGGGCGTCGCTGTCCGACATGGGCTCGACGCTGTTGGTCGAGACACTGAGCAAAGTACATTTGTCGTTTTCCGTCGCTGGTCCACCGCTCTCTACCGGGATCGCTGCCGAAAACACGGTGGCGCTTGTCGTCAGTTGGAGTAAGAAGAACTGGGCGCGTTAACGGCCTGCTCTGCAGAGTTTCAACATTTGACGGAACCGGACTGAATCGAACACCGTGGAGCGAGCCAGCATGCGCGCGTGCTCACTGGCTCGCGATGACGTGGAAAAGAAAGACGACGATCGAAGGCTGGGGAAGGCGCGTAATTAGAGATACAAACAGAAAACATTGCTGAATTTCTAGAATTACGAATTATTCCTATTATTTCACTTCTTACCTCAAAATTATTATATCTCAAAATTCTTAAGAGTGTTTTACTAATGGCTGCTATGCAAATGTAGTTTTTATAAAATTTCTAATAAACACAGTTGAAACCGCCTGCTTCTTGGCAAACCCCCGTATAGTTATGGAACTTAACACCCGTATACAATATACCCGGAGCTTTGCAAAATGGTCCGTGCCTCGATCCTAGCTCGTTATGCGTTTTGCTAAAATTGGGGGGGGGGGAGAGCTATAATTGGGGGGGATCTTAGTTCACCCACTTTGCTCTATGTATGCTCTCTCAAGTGCCTTTTCTGAGTGACAGTAAATTAAATAAATTACTTAAAATTTAATTGACGATGGCGTGAAAGAAATGTAACCCGCGTAACACTGATCCCTCAAGCACAGCAGCCCAACACTATTCGACGCTTTGCGTGCGGGCACTCCAAATCAACGCCTCAGTGGTGATGCCCTCTGGATAAACAGATCCTGATTTTAAAGGCTATGCTTTTGCTGGCTGCATGCGGCGGAAGCGATTCAGGGAGCCGGAAACACGTCTTGGACGGCGCGCCACGCACATCGGAGGACGCACGAATACTTCGCGGCGCCTCCGTTAGATGACGCAGCATACGTCCAGAGGGAAACACGAGAGAGCAGTCCGGCTACAGGGGACGTACTCTATATGTACGTCCCCTGTCCCCTGTTTCGCCCGAAAGGCGAAGCATCAATTCCGATGGCAAATTGGTAGAGAGCTATACACGAGTAGGGATAGGAGTTTTATCGGCTGCATAAACTTGGACACATTCGCTTCCTAACTGAATTAACAAGCGTGGTGTCAGCGCGCACAAGCAAACATGAATAGATCACACTCGATGACCGCAGACAACCACTGTCGCGTCACGCGCGCGTTGTCATTCGCCCATACGGCGCGCGGCGACAATTTTATCGCTCTTGGACTTTATACGGAACCTCACAGCGGCGACGACGACGGCGACGCCGACGGCAGAAATCCGCTTGAAGTGTCCATACAAATGCAATTGCAATAAAAGAGGGCACACGCGTGAAATACCAAAGCGCGTAAGCGCGACCAAAGAAGAGCTACTCGTGCGACCAAACAGGAAGCACGGCAGCGCGCGCCCCGCTTCAGTGCAACCACGATGGCGATACGGCCTTCGACATGAGTGAGCTGACCGCTGCGGGCGGATTTCGGAATCCGTGAGGAATCTCACGCATGGTCACTCGCTTTCAAAGCACGCCTCCATGGAGGAGGCGTACAGCATGTGCAGCATAGCGCGTGGCGTGCACCGGTGCGATATCAGATGCCGACGATGGCTTCACTCTCGTTTTCACGCTATTTCCCGGTAATCACCGCGTGCATTACGCCTGTGTCAACCACTTATTTCAACTATAGAGGAGGTCAGTGGTTTCAACGCTTTGGAACGACCCTCTGTCTTTCCACCATGGGAACAAGGGCCGCTCAAGCGTTCCTGTCAACGCGGCCCGAGACGGCGAGAACGCTGCAGCATGCGCTGCTGCCAACGC